>NC_036864.1:2963845-3026458 GCF_002910315.2 Salvelinus sp. IW2-2015
CAGGTTTTTGCGGCCGGAGTCCGCACCTTTGGGGGGGGGGGGGGGGGGTACTGTCACACCCTGACCGTAGAGAGCTTTTTATGGTCTCTATTTTGGTTTGGTCAGGGTGTGATTGGGTAAGAATCCCTCCTGGATCTTTTCTACAGTGTTTCTCTGACGGGTTTGATGTTCTTCAGAGGGCCCTTCAGCAGAGAATGATGGAGCACACACCGCTGATTTCCTTTCAGCCGGGTGACGGACATTTATGCTGAGACAGTAAAACGACTACAAGAAAGGCACACAGGATGACAATACGGAAGATTTCTGTGATATCTCATCCTTAAAAAAACAATGTTTTTTTAATATTGTAGCGTATTGCAACTGTTTCTACTGAGGTGTCGTTTGAACGCTTGAGCTGGTGGCAGGTGTTTACTTGTAGAGTGCAAAATGAAAGACTAAATTACATCTAAAACGGATTTTCTAGTCTTAACCTTATATCCACACCTGAGCCTTTACTGTTTACTTAAAGGTGTGTTAAAGCCTTTGAAGGAGTAGCCTGTTTGAAATCCCTTCTGGTGCTGATGAGTGATGTTCCTATCAGGTATCAGGGGGAAGCAGGCCATCAGCACAACACACATGGACAGGTGAGAGCAGACTTGGGGCAGTCAGGGGATTAAAGACAGGCCAGCCAGCACTCAGCCCAGCAGAGGGGAGATGGGGTCTGGGGGGGAGGCAGGGGCACGTTATGGGTTCAGCTGGCTCTGACTACCAGAGAGAGAAGTCCCTATTTGACCACCTGCGGAAGGAGGAGGACGGGGTGAGGAGGGAAGGAAAGGAGAGATGGTGGTGAAGGTGAAAGAGAATAGAAGAGTAGGAAAGAGAGGACGATGGTGTAGTGTAATATGGTGGGGGGAACAGAAGGAGAGGACAAGGGAATGGTGATAAAGAGGAGGAGAGAGATGAGGGTTGGAGAAAGGGTGAAGGTAGAGGAAGATGTAAAGATGGGAAGAACCAAACAAGAACTTGACATTAAAGGAAGCTATGAGAAAGGAGGATAGAGAAGGAGGGGGGATCTATGCTCCTCAATCCCCCATTGTTCACGGCCCTGACCGTTAGAAGCGTTTATTCCTCTATTTTGGTTGTTGTGCAGGGGCTTGATTTGGATTGCATTCTATGTTCTTGTTTTCTATGAGTTGTATTCCGTGTGTTGGTCGGTGTGGTTCTCAATACAGAGGCAGCTGGTTATCGTTTGTCTCTGATTGAGAACCATACTTTAGGTTGCCTTTTCAGCACTGTGCAGCACTCTGTTATTTATAGCTTCACGTTCGTTTATGTTGTGTTTTGTTAGTATGTTTAGTGTTCATTCGGTTATTAAAAAGATGTATTCACATCACGTGACACCCATACCTTGTCTCCTCACTACGACGTACGTGACACCCATACCTTTTAATATGAAACATCTCCCCTGCTGGGCTGAGTGCTGGCTGGCCTGTCTTTAATCCCCTGACTGCCCCAAGTCTGCTCTCACCTGTCCCATGTGTGTTGTGCTGATGGCCTGCTTCCCCCTGATACCTGATAGGAACATCACTCATCAGCACCAGAAGGGATYTCAAACAGGCTACTCCTTCAAAGGCTTTAACACACCTTTAAGTAAACAGTAAAGGGCTCAGGTGTGGATATAAGGTTAAGACTAGAACAATCCGKTTTAGATGTAATTTAGTCTTTCATTTTGCACTCTACAAGTAAACACCTGCCACCAGCTCAAGCGTTCAAACGACACCTCAGTAGAAACAGTTGCAATACGGCTACAATATTAAAAAAACATTGTTTTTTTAAGGATGAGATATCACAGAAATCTTCCGTATTGTCATCCTGTGTGCCTTTCTTGTAGTCGTTTTACTGTCTCAGCATAAATGTCCGTCACCCGGCTGAAAGGAAATCAGGGCTGTGTGTGCTMCATCATTCTCTGCTGAAGGGCCCTCTGAAGAACATCAAACCCGTTCAGAGAAACACTGTAGAAAAGATCCAGGAGGGATTCTTACCATAACATGACCATCATCATCCTAATTGCCGTTGTCTTTGTTGTAAAGCACTGGGAGATCTGTACGCACACTGAGAGTGCTCACCGTTTGAAAGCAAAGCAGTTTAGATAAGCAAGGAGCTTTTCCGAGTGAATGTCATGTCTAATGCTGTTATGCACTGAATGTCTGAATGTTTCTCAGATGTGGAAAAACAGCTCCAATTTAGAGAGAGGGTGGGTGCGTGTAAAAGTAGTGTGTGCGTGCGTGCGTGCGTGCGTGCGTGCGTGCGTGCGTGCGTGCGTGCGTGTGTGTGTGTGTGTGTGTGACCTTTTACAAATCATCCCCTTTATAGGGTTATTTATTCTGTCTGAGATGATTGACTTGGTGAGAAGTGAGCTTGACAGGTTAAACGCAGTCTATCCACCTCCTCCCCTCTCTCTCGCTCTCTTTCTCCTTCTTTATTTTCAGTCTGCTCTTAGTCGGCTCATATTAGGAGAGCCATTGTGTGAAGATCAAAACTCTCACCAAGGAGCTTTATATTTAATCAAAACTTTTACCAGACACTATTGGCAGGAACAATGACAAATGGCAGCCTATTGTAAACAGCATGATTCTCTCCATCTGAGCAGTGTGCGGTCCTCACTTGACTTCCCTTTACAGTCTAGACTAAAGTAACTCCTTATTATACCACCACTGCACTTCACGTAAGTGATGTAACACTTCCTGACATGAGTGCGAGGAGATGTTTGTGAAGGGGGGAGAGAAATACAGGAACAGAGAGGGAGATAAAGAGTGGGGCAGAGGGAAGGATGAAAGAGGGGAAGAAATAGGGAAGAGAGGGGGACCAAAAGAGGGGTGACATAGAAATAGTTTGAGAGAGAGAGAGACAGCGAGAGGGAGACAGCAAGAGAGAGTGACAGCGAGAGAGAGACAGCGAGAAAGAGAGACAGCGAGGGAGGGAGGGTGATATAGGGAGGGGTATAGAGAAAGATGAGCAGGCAGGCTAACAGAGGGCTATGGTATCAGCAGAGTGCCTGACAGTCCTTAGCTTTAATTAAAGAGGAATTACATTAATAAGCCTGGCTCTGGCCTGTCACTGGAGGAATTCATTACATTTAGACTGTTTGCAAATACCACCTGATCTAACATCTGTTAAAAGAGGACAGGCTGTCCCCAACCAGCTCTAGGCCTATAAACACTCACTAAAGAGTTCGCTACCAATCACAAATGCTGCATAGCTGTGCTCCGGATAAATTAACAGTCAATCTACTGCAATAGCCCTCCTAGCTGGAGTCTACCAGCAGCATACCACCCTGCATCCCAATGCTGTCTTGTCTCTGAAGCTAAGCTAATCTTTATATATTTAGATATAAGGCTCTAGGGCAGTCGTTCTCTTACTAAGCCTTCATCGCCCATCAAGAAGTGTTGATGTTCCTCCTGTGTAACTTCCAGGTCAAGCCTGCATCCCACATGGCACCCTGTTCCCTATATAGTGCACTGCTTTTGGTCAAAAGTAGTGCACTACATAGGGAATAGGGGGCCATTTGGGACGYCAACAAGGTCTAAGCCTCCATTGACCTCAGTGACCCATGACTTCATTACAACAACTAGATCACTTCTGTGCAAATGACCCTCTCCTTGAATGCAGTGTTTTTTAGGTTTTTAAGTCAAGGAGAAAGGAGTTGATTTAACCGGTTTTGTAATTGCTTCTTGGTGGCTAGCCTAGAGGCCTGGCATGTGAGTCTAGGGTATGTACTGCAGGGGTACTCAAATCCGAGCCCCAAATACTTATGATTATATTTTCTCTCTGGAAGTTAATAAGTGATTGATGGACGTCACTGATTAGCCAGTGAGTAGTGCTGAGCGATTAATGCTTTTTTAGGTCGGTTCGGTTTCGGTTAGATTATTTTWWAAATTATCACGGAGCTTCTATAATTAAACAAATTATGACATTACAATGATTATAGAGCTTTTTAATGGAAATTCCAAAGCCCAAAATAGTAAACATTAAATTGCCAAAACATTTTTTTTAAATGGTCTCTGTCAGGTCCACATTGGGTAGACATCAATAGGAAATTACTTTGAAATAATACAATATTTCAGTTGTATACATTACTTCGTTTTATTTGATGACTTTATTATGTTTCATTCCTTAAAGTCATCATCTCATCTCTGTTCAGGCAGTAGCAGTCAGCCAGCCAGTTGTCTATGTTCTACCCATACTGTACTGTCTGTAGTCATCCTATTTAGCTAGCCTGCCTAAGTATGCTGCAGAGCTGTCTGACAAAATCATTGTACTAGTTCTTCAAAATAGATCAGGTGTACTTTCACAAATTGTCTCTGTCCGTGTCGTTCACAAATTGTCTCGGTCCGTGTCGTCGTTGTGTGGTGTAGGCTACATTTTCTCTCTCTCCGGGTGTATGTAACCTAACGTACTGTATCAGGCGTAAARGTGTATCCGTCCAGAGATCTGAATATAATGACGAGATGTTCATGTCTCCACCCTAACAATAGATGTCGTTTTCACAAAGGCTGGGAGGAAGGTGACACGCTTAGGTCCAACAATAAACCCGTAGAAAAGGGGGTTATTTTGGACAGATTTTTGGGAGAGTGAAACCTCTTTCTTCGTCCTCATTCTGTCTGAGACAGAAAAAAACAGGTGCAATGGATTATGGACATTGTAGTTAATAAACATGTTTCTGAGCTGAACTAGGTTGAATATTTGCTTAATGAAAACTCCCTTCAGCCCAGCGTCCCACATAGTTCTTGACTTGATTTCTCTCCTGTCATGAATTATTTGATTTCTCTCGAGAGAAATTGCGTGTTGGGTTCCCAAAAAATCGAACTAAATGGAACCGACTTCCGTCAATTAGTTGTTTAATAACTTTTATTTTTATTTTTTTATGTATGTTGCTTTATCGCTTAGTACTACCAGACAGTCCACTCACYGGGTGTCACTTGACTGAATCAGCCTCTGATTAGAGAAGAAGAATGAAAATCAGAACTATTTCTCACCTCGAGGACGGGGTGTAAAGGGGGTGTAWTATACTGTATTTGTGCAATAGTGCAACTCCTTACCCTACCACAGAGGGTAGGGTATCGGCCGGGACAGTATAAGATACATCTCCTATATATGTAACTATGTACAGTCGTGGCCAAAAGTTTTGAGAATGACACAAATATTAATCTCCACAAAGTTTGCTGCTTCAGTGTCTTTAGATATTTTTGTCAGATGTTACTATGGAATTATAAAGTATAAATACAAGCATTTCATAAGTGTCAAAGGCTTTTATTGACAATTACATGAAGTTGATGCAAAGAGTCAATATTTACAGTTTTGACCCTTCTTTTTTAAGACCTCTGCAATCTGCCCTGGCATGCTGTCAATTAACTTCTGTGCCACATCCTGACTGATGGCAGCCCATTGTTGCATAATCAATGCTTGGAGTTTGTCAGAATTTGTGAGTTTTTGAATTTGTGGGTTTTTGTTTGTCCACCCGCCTCTTGAAGTGTGACCACAAGTTCTCAATGGGATTAAGGTCTGGGGAGTTTCCTGGCCATGGACCCAAAATATTGATGTTTTGTTCCCCGAGCCACTTAGTTATTACTTTTGCCTTATGGCAAGGTGCTCCATCATGCTGGAAAAGGCATTGTTCGTCACCAAACTGTTCCTGGATGGTTGAGTGAAGTTGCTCTCGGAGGATGTGTTGGTACCATTCTTTATTCATGGCTGTGTTCTTAGGCAAAATTGTGAGTGAGCCCACTCCCTTGGCTGAGAAGCAACCCCACACATGAATGGTCTCAGGATGCTTTACTGTTGGCATGACACAGGACTGATGCTAGCGCTCACCTTATCTTCAACATACAAGCTTTTTTTCCAGATGCCCCAAACAATCAGAAAGGGGATTCATCAGAGAAAATGACTTTACCCCAGTCCTCAGCAGTCCAATCCCTGTACCTTTTGCAGAATATCAATCTGTCCCTGTTGTTTTTCCTGGAGAGAAGTGGCTTCTTTGCTGCCCTTCTTGACACCGGGCCATCCTCCAAAAGTCTTTGCCTCACTGTGCGTGCAGATGCACTCACACCTGCCTGCTGCCATTCCTGAGCAAGCCCTGTACTGGTGGTGCCCCGATCCCGCAGTTGAATCAACTTTAGGAGACGGTCCTGGCGCTTGCTGGACTTTCTTGGGCGCCYTGAAGCCTTCTTCACAACAATTGAACCGCTCTCCTTGAAGTTCTTGATGTTCCGATAAATGGTTGATTTAGGTGCAATCTTACTGGCAGCAATACCCTTGCCTGTGAAGCCCTTTTCGTGCAAAGCAATGATGACAGCACGTGTTTCTTTGCAGGTAACCATGGGTGACAGAGGAAGAACAATGATTCCAAGCACCACCCTCCTTTTGAAGCTTCCAGTCTGTTATTCAAACTCAATCAGCATGACAAAGGGATCTCCAGCCTTGTCCTTGTCAACACTCACACCTGTGTTAACGAGAGAAGCACTGACATGATGTCAGCTGGTCCTTTTGTGGCAGGGCTGAAATGCAGTGGAAATGTTTTTGGGGGATTCAGTTCATTTGCATGGCAAAGAGGGACTTTGCAATTAATTGCAATTCATCTGATCACTCTTCATAACATTCTGGAGTATTTGCAAATTGCCATCATACAAACTGAGGCAGCAGACTTTGTGAAAAATAATATTTGTGTCATTCTCAAAACTTTTGGCCACGACTGTATATATCATGGAGTAGTGATTTCCATGGTCCATTTAGGGCAGCCTGTAACCATCCCCCGCCCCGCCTGTTCTGTCCATTAACCCTCTTCCAAACAGTTGTAATATTGACAAACACATAAAGAGGTGCTTGTGCTTGTCAATCGCTCCCCCAGGCCAATCCATTTAGCTGTGAGTGATGTGAACGTACAAGCAACCCCCCATCATGTCAGCCATTAAAATTGATCAGGTTCGACAGCACGCTAACAAAATGATCCGAAATGTGTGTGTTTGTGTGCGTGTGTGCCACAGGAGATTGGTGGCACCTTAATTGGGGAGAACGGGCTCGTGGTAGGGTGTTTGATACCATTCTATTTGCTCCGTTCCAGCCATTATTATGATTTGTTCTCCCTCAGCAGCCTCCACTTGTGTGCACGTGTCGTGACTTGTGTGTGTGTGTGTGCTTAATGCATATTGTATGCTATTATGAGTGGGTGTGTGTTTGTGTTCGTGGCAGCCTACATGCTTGTATTATATGAAAAAGTTGAAGAGCTGTCCCCCACGTACCAATGAGTCGCCAGTTGGACAGGATCCCCTGGAACAGAAGGCCTCTCTCTTTCTCTCTCTGCCTCTCTCTCGCTCTGTCTCTCTCTCTCTCTCTCTCTTTCTCTCTCTGCCTCTCTCTCGCTCTGTCTCTCTCTCTCTGCCTCTCTCTCTCTCTCTCTCTCTCTGCCTCTCTCTCTCTGTCTCTCTTTCTCTCTCTGCCTCTCTCTCTCTCTGCGTCTCTCTCTCTGTCTCTNGCCCGATGTTTGTGTGTTTGTGTGCGTGTGTGCCACAGGAGATCGGTGGCACAATAATTGGGGAGAATGGGCTCATGGTAGGGTGTTTGATGCCATTCCATTTGCTCCGTTTCGGCCATTATTATAATTCGTTCTCCCCTCAGCAGCCTCCACTGGTGTGTGCACGTGCATGTGTCATGACTTGTGTGTGTGCTTAATGCTTACTGTGTGCTATTATGAGTGGGTGTGTGTTTGTGTTCGTGGCAGCCTACATACTGGTATTATATGAAAAAGTTGAAGCGCTGTCCCCCGCGCACCACTGAGTCGCCAGTTGGACAGGATCCCCTGGAACAGAAGGCCACTCTCTCTCTCTGCCTCTCTCTCTCTCTCTGTCTCTCTCTCTCTGCATCTCTCTTTATGTCTCTCTGCGTCACTCTCTCCTCCCCGGGCTTTTGTTTCTGTATTCCATCCATGTGTTCACACTGCATCAGCCATACATGCCTAGACAAAGAGCTGTGACACACACCTGCTCCTGTGTCTCTCCCTGCCATGTTTGATTGCTCAAAGAGCAGCCCAGCCTACGATATAATCATCTAATCAGCTAGCAGCAGCGTGGTGTGATTGCGTTCCCAATCAGTTAACCCTCTCTCTCTCTGATGCACTGATAAGTATACGACCAACACGAGAAATGGAATGTGATGTCATGGATTGTGTTTTCTTGTCTCCGGGATTGGATTGGCATTTTTACTGATATAATTACTAAAGTAAACAGGGGATATAGGGGCTAAGAACACAGACAGAAAAACATGTTCTGTTATCTCTGCGAGACTTGGAATGGGATGGGATCATGTTTGGGCCACTTGGTTTCACGCACCAAGTGGTACTGTTGGACGGTTATGACTTTGGGGAAATAAACTGTTGGCAGGATTGATATCTGCAGGTAAAATGGCAGGTGTTGTTTTTACTCCAAAATAGAAGTAGAATATGCTCCCCCAACACTGGCACAGAGATCACAGTCATCCTCATACATCAGAGAGAGAGAGAGGAAACAAAAACCAAGAGGGACAGCTGGAAACGGTTAGAAGAGCGAGAGACAGAGAGAGAGAGAGAGATGAAGCACTGAAAACTAACCTTTTCAGCAAACTTGGTAGTGACAACCTCATCTCTTTGAGACTGAACCAGAATGAAGTATGGACAAAAAAAAAGAAAGCGAGAGGGAATGAAAAGAAAAAGGGTTAAGATACTTGATTATTTAGGAAGACTTAACCATGCGTGTCCTGTCTAGCCATGCAGTGTTCACGGCATGTAAGCATAAGTAATTCATCTGCCTATAGTTTAAACAGAGTCAGGTACTTAGCCAAAACTCAAGGACAGAAGGGTTGCTGGGGGAAAGGGTCATAAGCAAAAGTTTTCAGCAGACCGAGGTTAGCTAACCTTTGGCGTTTTATTCAGAATCACTCATACGTGTGAGAGATTATTCCTCTCCATTAAACACTGGCGGACGCTGAGTAGGTTGCAAGTGGTCTCTCATTAAAACCCACTTCATATGAAGAATGAAGGCTGGAGGTCCGATATGTAACCATTAACTAAACATCTTTACAGTCTACTCTGACTGATTAAACTCTGTTAGCCATGCCACTGATCTRTGGGTCCGTGGCAAATCTTCCATCTTCGTTTTCTGCCCAATTGGAGACCAGTATAAAGCCTGTATGGACATAATCTGTCCAATGGTGAAAAGGCAGGTGATAACGGTCATAGATGGAGGTGTGAATTGTTTAACCGTGCCAGAGATCAGTTCTGCCTGGGTTAGGACGACAAGACCTTCCATCACTCAACTGACAAGTGTGCAGTTTGTCTCTATTGCAACACACACATAAAATGCACGGGCACACACACTCATTAAAAACAAATGTGTGATGTGCCAGAGGTGGGTGGGAGAAGCGTAGCAGGGTTGACCCCCTGTTATAGATGAAGATGGCAGCAGTGAGTCACAGGGTAGGATGAAAGAACTAGTCTGCAGATCAGCGCAACACACGAACAGACACACACACACACTCCATGAGTCATGATAGAGAGGATTAACAGAGGCACTGGTGTAATTTGCCCCTAACTACTAACTATTTTGAATTGCATATATGCATCCCTATTGATAGAAGTGGGTGGTTGAAACTTGTGTAAATATCCCTTTGGAGTCTCAAAGCGATGGTTTTATTTTTTCATTAGTGCTGTTGTGCTGTGGAAGTGTTCCAGGAGGAACTAGAGATGTGAATGTCTTATCTATGAAACAATCCAAAATAATCCAGGACCAATTTTGAAAATCAAGTAATAGGCCATCGACCAGGAAGATATTGGTTATTTAAGTTGATTGGCAAGGAGCTCTATTCATCGAAAACAACAAGCTGCATCACTCACTGATTGGAACAATAATCAGCTTCTAAGAAGCCTGAAACATTGCCAATGTCCTGACACCTCAGCACCCCCTCAGACGATCCCACAGGTGAAGAAGCTGGATGTGGAGTTCCTGGGCTGGCGTGGTTACACGTGGTCTGTGGTTGAGAGGCGTATTCTCACAATTCTCTAAAACGATTTTGGAGGCGGCAAAGAAACGGTAGAGAAACAAACATTCAAATTTCTGGCAACAGCTCTGGTGGACATTCCTGCAGTCAGCATGCCAATTGAACGCTCCCTCAAAACATCTGTGGTATTGTGTTTTGTGACAAAACTGCACATTTTACAGTGGCCTTGTATTGTCCCCAACACAAGTTGCACCTGTGTAATGATCATGCTGTTTAATCAGCTTCTTGATATGCCACACCTGTCAGGTGGATGGATTATCTTTTTGTTTAGTATATTTCTATTCTCACTGCTCCCATCACAGTGCTTCAGAATCTGGCTGTGGTGACATTTGGCTGCCTGTGCTAATGCTGTCTCTATGGGAGTGTCTGGGTGGGTAATGAGAGCTATTTATCTGACAGAGCACAGCCTGCTGTCCTGATGGGGCCCTGTGATGAGAGAGCATCATCAGACTAGGAATAAGAGGAGCCTGTAATTTCCTATTTGTTTGATAGCTAAAGTGCCAATGCAGTGAATTGACATCGCACGTCTCACTTTTTTTTTTTTTTTTACAATATTTCCTCTAATGCTCTCTGTTACAATAGAGTATTGGCATTGATCTGTCTATGAAAAAACWGTGGCACTCTCTGGAGGTCATTCTCCCCTGTGTTGTCTGGTGGTCAACGCTGTGATTCAAGTAGAATCTTTGACTGACATAAGTAGGTAATAAATTGGGGTAGTTACATTTGACATAAATGCCAGCCTTTGTCCCTTGGGTTACAGTACATTGCTTTGAAAGACCATTCATGTAATTTCAGAGAGCCTTTCGACCAAGCTGCCATATCACGRTGTCATGCTCACTGCTCTGTCTATTGTGAGGTGTGGGCTCTCCCTTGTGGTGACTGTACAAATAGACTCACAGCAGAGCTTTACTGGGTCTCTCTGCATTAGGGCTATTTGAACAGGCAGAAATAGAATTCTGTAAGGAAAAGAGAAAACGAATTGTTATGTTGTTAGACACATCAGAATAGTCTGTCTTTAATAGGCTACTACCTATAAAACTGTGGTGAGGGGATATATTTACCTCCCTCTAATTAGAGAGAGGGGAGTTAAGGGGGCTGGTGGGCATGCCTCTTTCCCTACACATTCAGGGCCTGTGTCTGGCCATCAATCCCTCTCCCTGTTACCAGAGTAGCCAACTGTAACAGAATCCACTCTATTCTCTGGGCTCAGCGTTGGTTCACTCATCCCTGACTGCAGAMCAACTCTCCTTRCCCACCTGTGGCAGCCAGGTGAAAGTAAACTGATCTGCCCACTTGTGAAAAGCAGGACTTAATACGATATTAATCCAGCAGGTGAATGATTCATGACATTAGGCCATAGCCTCATAGCCAACAGGGACAAAGGTCTGAGTGTCTGGTGGATTACTTCACATTGATCATTTAGTTACTTATAATTTAGACAGTGTGTGTTGAAAGGGGGGACGGGCACTTAGGCCAACATGGCAATATGCATCTCAAACTCCAGTGGTACAAGTTTCCAGAACCATGCTTTTATTTTACACATTCTATTTATCAGCTTAATGATGAACGATTTTCGTCTTCACAAAACCAGTGCAGGTGTTGGGTCTGTATTGTCAGTTGAGTCCTGTGCGATCCGGTAGGCACCATCACGCCACGGTGTCTGAGGTGGCGGTGCGAGGGAAGACGCCGTTCTTGCGGAAAAAGCTCTCTTTCACAATGGCGTTGAGTGCGTACATCGGGACGTAGGCCTTGTTCATGTCACCTGCATTCAGAAGGGGCGCAGCAGGGACAGTTACCATGACAACTGGAGATAAGACATGGAATGTAGTAGAGCTAAAAGCTGGTCAGGACCATGATGTCACCCCCTGAATAGTTTTTCTACTGTATGCCCCCCCATTGCATGTGATGTTCCAGTTAATTTTGGCTATTTATACGTTTAAACATTCCAAATCCATGAGTGGTTTTACCATGTTGATAGAATGCCTGTTTAATTGGTTAATCAACAATTAAGCCTAATAATTTAAAATAAAAAAAAGTGTTGTTTTTTACCCAGACCCCATCCATACTGCCAGTTGCTGGTTATAGGGTAGAGGTACTTGACCTCAGGATCCTTTCGCTTCCTGAGGAGGAGGTATTTGTAGCGTCCAGTCTCCTCTTCCGAAAAGCCATCATACAGCACATCCCGAGTCTCTCCCGAAACCGGCCGCATCACATCGATAATGACCTTCTCATCTCTACTTTTGACCTGCGCCCCTTCTCTGGTCAGCGTTTTCACCGGTTTAGCTTCAYGTTGARGTTCGTTGATTTGTGGCAGTTTCATCCCTCGTTTTTCACCCACCTTTTTGACGAGTTTAGGTTTGATCCAGTTATCTCGAAACCAATTTAGTCTGACAATTTTTTCTTTCAAAATAGCCTCCTTCCAAAACTCCTGTTTTTGAGAATCCATGTCCGCTGCTCTTCCCAAAAGTCAGCTAGTCTTCTTGCGGGTTGAGGTTATGCACAACTGTCACCCAAAGCAATTAAATATTTGGAATATCCTTTTATTATCTGGATACATTCAGCACCAATACAATCTCCATCACATTAAATGTGCAARAGAAATTGCACGAGATGTAGGGTTGAATGTTCCATCACCAAAATGTGTGCGGGTATCATGGCGCGCTCGTGAAACCTCTCCAAACATTTGCGTAACAATAGGTTTATGTCGTCACACCAGGGCCGGTTCCCCTTTTGGGGAACCTAAGCGAGATTTGATTGGCCAAGCGGTCAATATTTTTTTGTTGCCCCCTCTTGACATTGGAGACAAAAAATKTACGTTTTAAAGTGAAATTTCTGCAATTATACACATTTTGCCATAGGGTGTTGAGAAAATATTGCAGTTTTAAAGCAAGTTGTCTGCAGTTGTACACATTTTGCCATGGGGCGGAGAGAATATTTWGCAATTTTAGAATACATTTCATGCAATTCTACTCATTTTGTCATGGGCCAGAGAGAAATATGGTAAGCTATATGCTGTTTTAAAGCTACATTTCTGCAATTCTACACATTTTGCCATGACTTATGCCATGCTAATGATATCTGAGTGAGAGTGACTAACAAAATCAATGGGGTCCCCCTGGAGTACAGGCCCCTGGCCACATGCCCTGTGTGCAAGGTTGCTATTCGGACATGATTACTACAAGTTTAGATACCTGGCTAGACTAATTTACCAATCTAAAAATTGTTCGCTGACATGGCTAATTGAGTGACTGCACAATCACATTTCGAACTTGCATCTTGTGTATTCTAATATTATAACTCTCAACAGTTGAGAACCCGGGCGGGGATAACCGCTTATGTCAAGCAGGCCCTGTGTCACACAATGACACATATTTGATAATTTTCTTTATTAAAAGTGGATAATCTCAAATTAATTAAGAAGATAATTATTAATCTGTCTTTAATAAATAGCAACTTTTTAGGTTTACCACACACAAATTACACCCTCTGTACAACTCCTCTCCTATTGTGTCCTCTCCTCCATCACCAAGTGCTGCACATAAGCAATAGGCCGGTGGAGTGACTACAATATTTCCACATTTCTCTCAATCCTCTTATCTTTCCAGATCAGTGGTGACAAAAGTAATGGTTTAAGACAAATAGAGCACAGCCAGCAGCTCCTGTATGAGGCCCAACATCACACTTCTTCTCATCTTCCTCCACTGCTCTTCCGCTCATCTCTTGCCGTTGCCATGTGGGTCTCTGGTTGCCCCGCCTGCACTCTCGTCCCCGCCCTGGTTCAGTGTATGGCCCAGGTTAATCAGGGCACAGAGACTCACCAYGCAGCCTGGAGAAGCTACTACATATTCTAGTCTAAAAAGAGTTGCCAAGAAGGACAGAGAAAACATTGATTTCACTTCAACGATGTACAGTTTTGTAATGCTTTTTGTCTTCCCTCCTTTAGAGTTAAAGCGCCAYCTACTGATAAAATGTATGAAGACTGACTGAAAACACATACTTACACCGAAGGTTGTCTTTCCCTTTTATTCACAAGGGAAGGAGGAGCGTTGTACCTGTGTTTGTGTGCAGTAGAGGGGAAAKAAATGATTAATGGCATATTGGAACATGTGCACAATGAAAGGGTAGATGCCTGTTTAWAATAATAGAATAAGAGAACTCACGTAGTTAATGTTGAGTTGCTATCTGTCTCGTTCTGACTCTGCATCAACTCCTCAGGCCTGTTGGCAAAAGAGCAACAACAGAGTGCGAGTTGAATTGTAACAGTATATATTTTCTATAGCATACCCACAACCCTTTCCACCAATGATCCTCCTCACGTTGAGCCATACTCTGTTTCAGTGCTGATCCAAGGAATACAGAGCCTGCGTGGATACAGAGGGGATATCAGTAGTGAGTTAAACTACTCTGTCACTTGTTTTCTTTTGTTCTACTGTATTATTGACTATGTTTTGTTTATTCCATGTGTAACTCTGTGTTGTTGTATGTGTCGAATTGCTATGCTTTATCTTGGCCAGGTCGCAATTGCAAATGAGAACTTGTTCTCAACTAGCCTACCTGGTTAAATAAAGGTGAAATAAAATGTAAAAAAATAAAATAAATAAAACTTCAAGTTATAGAACATTTCTTGTTTACTCAGCTGGGTTTCATCGCCTACATACAGTATACATATAAAAAAACACACACAGGTCATGGACTAACATCAAGGCCTTTAGATTCAACAGAAGAGTATCACTTTATCAGTTACTCTGTCTGTACTTTGTATCCCTTTGCGTCTGCTCAACTAGATATTCATGGTTGAGTAAGGCCTATAATTTTTTATGAACCAGAGTGAGTGTGGATTGAATCAAGAAAAGTGCAGACAGACATTTATGATTATATTTTTATGTGAAAAGCAGGCATTTATTGCATCACTCCTGGTTTGTAAAAAGCTTTTACTTGCGTACAAAAGAAGTGAAGTATATTTGGTTTAGTCACTTTACACAAAACAAGTAAGTATTTGACATAAAGTACTCAACATATTGAATGTAAGTTATGAACTATTATAATAGTTAATCTACTTTAAAACGCACCCTAGCATTAGTTTCCTTTTCATGCTCCCAATTTACTTCAACTCTGGTGCAGTACATTTCAGAAATAGTTGTAGTGCCGTTTTTTTGTTAGAGAGCCACAAAACCTATTACCAAAGTCATGCTGCAACCAATGTGATAACACGTGTTATTAAAAAACTGTGTGCCAATTTAAGCTGTCCTGTGTCAGTGTCATTTTCTGCCTATCCCATGGGGGTCATTGGTGGAGGCGCCCGCTATCTCGTCCCCTTTCTGCAGGGCTGACCCCAGATTAGCGTTCATACAGGTGGGAAGGTAGCAGAGAGACACGCTGCCTCTGGATTGAAAGGAGGGGAGTATCAGGTTAGAGGTCTGGAGTGTGTCCTGCTGGGTGGTGAGACATGCAGMAATGACCGTGTCACTGCTGCTAAAGAAACAGTTAAGGTTATGTATTTGCACTATTACTTTAACAATAGTGCAGTTGGACACACACACAACAGTTGGACACATACACAACAGTTGGACACACACACAGGCTTGTGTGCTCAGTCAAAATGATTCAATCGCATTGTACTTGCGTACATTTAGGGAGACTTACGGTATTGCATGGTYGTAATCCCTGAAGGAGAAAGAAAAAAATACGAGATATTTTTGAAAAATGTGTGTGAATCCATAAAACTTGTTCTTTCAYATCTGGCAAAACAAGATTGAAAAGAGTCAATCGTGAGTCAATAGTGTTTACACACGCTAAAGTACATGTGTTTGGCCCTCAGGGGCCGTGCTGAGTTTGAAGAGCTGACTTACAATAATGGACTCATATTCTCCATAGGAAGTATAATTCTGTAACGATAGAACAAGGTAGAACAACTTTGTTGGTCAATTGCACACAAGGTCCAACCGAAATTGTACTTCCACTTTAAACCCAACCCCTCCAAAAAGACACACATGATTTTGGAGAGGTACGAGGGGCTGCCACACTGTGCGTCCAGGGAGATGTTGTTGTGGGGGGTTAAGTCCCTTGCTCAAGGGCRTACCGGTAGGCAATGGCATCTAGGATTTGAGACCCGGGATTCAAACTGGCTCGCCTCTCTAAGCGCTAGGCTACTTGCCGCCCAACATGAGATGCAATGTGMGTGTTCTTTCTTCTAAATGGCTTACAACATTTGGATTCAACAAAATACAAACATAAACCCAGAAATATACTCACTGAAAGGGGAAGGGAATCTCTGTTTCATTGGACTCTGTGTCATTCGACATGAAGGGTCTGAAAGAGCAAAGCAGTATGTTGGTCTCACTATTCTCACATTTAGTCAAACTCATCCTTGTTTTTAGAAGTATTAGAACCCAAAACTCACTGTGTAGTGTTTCTCACTGTGTCGTTGAGTTGAGGAAGAGTCTCATATTCATATTGTCTACAGAGGAAATAAAATGCACATGCCTCACAGGTTACAACTCTATCCATCTTGTCCGCCATCCATACAACCTCTAATMTCCTATTTTCACAGGTAGATAGATGTCTTACCTCTGAGTGCTGTTGAAGGGGACTGGGAATCCAAAGACGTAGCCCAGGAGGAGGACACCGAGAGACCAGGCAGGGATCATCTGTTCTCCGGAAGGGCCGTCAGGTCCGTGAAAAAATCCCGTGTTCAGGTACAGGTTCATTCTGGGAGGACCTCTTATATAGCTTACTGAGCACCTATTGGCCAACCTTCCATATCTTTATAAGTAGAACAGAGCTGTGTTTGTGTGTTGGTGTTTGTCCCTGGTTCACTGAAGAACATGSAAGAATTGAAGGACTCACACGTCCAGCAAGATAAATGATGAGGCCCGTCACAAGGTTGTTCAAATATTTGCCAGTTGGTTCACAGCATCCGTGTGTGCAGGCCCCCACATACTGTAATACATCAGGTTCAGTCTCAGGGTCGGGCTTTAATCATGGGAACCACTCTAAATCAGATTTATTGTCAGGGATAATATACTGGGCTTTAAGGTTTTTTGAAGAAAAAAATCTGTGATTGAAGCTTGTCCTCCGCCACTGGCACAGAGATGCTGGGAAGTACTTCACTTCTGCCTAAACTATTTAGTGAGATGTTAAACAAACTTTGACTGCATGGGWACTTTACCCTACTTCCCAAAAGAAACTACCTGGTCAAGTCACATCATCAGGAAAGCTTGYATCTCTTTTACAGACAGGGTTGGAGAGAGGCATAGTTGGTAGTGGGATTTCATTATGACTGACATGTAACATTCTTGTCCTACTTCAGGCTACTAGCGCTATAAGGCTTTAGAATCAGCATGGAGGATTGCTGGTTCTAATTTCAAKATTTTGTACAGTATGAAATAATGAAAGTCTTCCAAGCTAACATACAGGGAATTGTTTAAGGCTTTTGTGAGATTGTGRATAGTGTGATTGTCTTCTAATATCAAACATTTAAGACAGTTGTGCTGGTCTTGACATTATTAATAACTTACACAGCACAGGTTGGTATAGAATAATAATTATTTTTAAACATCTTTATTTATTTTTTTATACAGGTATAAGTTAAAACTGTCACAACTGCAATACATTACGACATTTTGCAGTGCTAAACACTGTTTTTTCAAGCTGTGCCATTCTTTTGTGTGGATTTTCTGTTGATGAGATGTACAGTATTATTCCCCAATCCACAGGGTACATGTCACCAGATGATGAAATGCTACTTTACAGTTTAGGATACACATAGGGGCATAGAGAATGTTTCCATAAATTACAAATGTGAAGTTAAAACAGACACAGTCATGGTCACATGCATGATCTGACAAATGTTACACTCCCTGAATTGCAGATGACTATCTACAATTCTTTGCTGAGATGTCTTATGCAAGCATACTCTCCCCAAGGTTATGACAAAATGAAGCAAGCATTTGAAAATCAGACTAGATGAGACCACAAGATACAGTACCTGCGTAAGATTTCATACAACAACATGAATAACCCGGAAAGGCATACTGCAAAACAATTCAACCATCAATGTGGTCAATGAACAGTAATACCATAATGTTCCAGGCAAAGGAATGAAAAACTAAACTATTACATCAAACAATTCAACATTGGGTCTGGCGAAAATGCATTGCCAGGTGGATGGAGCAGGACCATGGCAAGAGATGAGTGGGACTGTAGGTACCACATATGGCCTCAGTCAATATGGATAACACATGAAACTGCCATCAGRCCAATTCATACTTTACAGCTTTCATGGTATTACACAAGATAACTCATTTAGGATCACGACAGTCTCCAAAGTCCCCCTCTTCCATCTCTGTCCCTGCATCTTTGGGTACGTGKTGTGTGTTTATCGGAAGTCCTCAGCAGAGAACATGCCCTTGGCCCTGCGTAGGATGGAGTCCTTGGAGGCGTCATATGGGTGCTCCTTGGAGGGTATCTCCAGCACGGCAGGGATGGACTCCATGTGCTGGTCGATGGCGTGACGGATCATCTCTGCTATGAACTGGTTGATCAGGATGATGCCGATGTCATTGCGGGTCAGGAAACTCCTAGGGGGGAGCATAACAGAAATAAGTAAATTAGAGAGACGATGACTGTGAACATTACAGTGCAGGTGTTTAAACACMAAAAAACAAGGTATGTTGTCCAGCAGTAACTTATATGGATTGAAAGAGATACTAGTAGTATTTCAAGGTGATATAATTAATCAAAATCACACAACTAGGCCTAATGGAATACAGATATCATGATGCCACCTAAGTACAGATTGTAGCACCAGATAATGTTATTTACCCCCCCAGAAAAATTGTACCCATTATACTGGGAGTTACAGGATAGGTACTGTTAGGTGTAGCACAGATAATTTTCGATGTTACCAATGCAATTACAAACATAATATAGCATCAACTGTGTTCACCCTGTGTGCAAACAAGCGCACAGTTTGTCTGCTTTTAGCTATTTTTCTTCGATCTCAAAATTTGGTAGATAGCTAGCTATAACTTACTTGAAGGTCTCCTCTATYTCTGCGATGCTTGTCTCCTTCTCGACCACCAAGAAATTCGGGCTACGATTTTTATTCAGCTCGCCAATGCCACCGAGTAGGAACCCGGTACACGTGTCTTCATCACCAATAACGGCAATTAATTTACCTCGCCCAGCCATTATTCAATTCTACAAGATAAAACTGCAAAAACAAGCAATGACTGAACTGTTTCTCCTTCTCTGAATCACGAAACTGTCAGCTGACCAGTACTTCCGCTTTTGGTGAGCTCTTTGGAGATGTCAGCTGTCATATATTGGTTTATATAATTTTCCATATCATGAAATGGCGAGCAGGACAAAATGACTGTCTATCAATGACAATGCAATACATTGAATAGCTTTAAATTGTTTTGTAAACGAAGTAGTGGTTTTGGGTTTATGCCTCATCAAAGGATAAAATCCTTCTATATCGGAATAACGTGRCGTCACATCAGCTGATGAAGTCACGTGAAAAAAAGAGAGGAAACGCATCAGATGGGCTTCCTCATCGGGCAAAACAAGTGAAAATGGTATAAACTCTTATATTCTGCTTTACTGGTAGTCTGTGACTTTGTATTGTGTAAAAGCAACGTCATTCAGTGGTTCATACTGTTGTATCAGCTACATTGTAGCCTATTTTGTGTGTACTGTAGTGCGCGTGATAGTTTTCTGGCTCCGATGTCTCGCTAACTAGCTGTAAACACTGATTCTTTGTGGCCACTTTTACTATTGACAAAAGCAGATTTGATGCAAAGTTAACCTCCTTTGAGCTTTGAAAACAGTGTTTGGTGGCAGGTAATTGTACCTCAGATCCTAACATGTGTCCATCTATGTCATTTGTTTGTGTTTTAGACTACTAGCGCTCTGACACAGGGTCTGGAGAGGATCCCTGATCAACTGGGGTATTTGGTGATCAGTGAGGATGGCGTATTGGCAGTATGTTCACACAAATATGCGTACATGTATGTCCTGCCCTGGTAGCAGCTTAGATAAAGCCCAGGTTGCAGCACGCCTATCCTCCACTCCATCTCATTTCCAACTGACTCCCTGTTACCCCCCCTCTCTCAGTCTGCGGGGGAGCTGGAGAATGATGAGCACACAGCTGGGGTCATAATGCAGATGGTGCGGACAGCATGTCGCTTCAGACTGCAGGGTGCTGCTGAGCCACCATTCAAACGCATGTCAGGTAAGTCTGACAACACACACAAATCAAGTACATTGTTGGGTTTCTCCGTCTCTTCATATAATGCCACCAGCTCACTAGTGAGGCTGTCAAGGACTCACTCGAACGCACATACACACAGTATTGCTGTTGCCAACATGCCGCTCTAACCAGACCTCCCTGTGTTCTATTTCTTCACAGTCATGCTAGAGGACTATGTGTACACAGTGACCGTGTCTGGTCAGAAGGTGTTTGTGGTGAAACGTCAGAACAACAAGAGGGAACCTGTAGTGGTGTAGAACCGTGCAGTGAAGATGGGTTGGGAGGACGAAGGACATCACTCCAATCAACTCACACAGGACAGGGACTCTGTAATCCACTGAACTGTTTTGTTCCATTCCTCRTTATATAAGGTTTTAGAACAACAGAAGAAAGCACATATGAAGTTAGACTGAACAAAAATATTAATACAACATGTAACAATTTCAAAGATTTTACTGAGTTGAAGTTCATAGAAGGAAATCAGTCAATTGAAATAAATTCATTAGGCCCTAATCAATGGATTTCACATGAGTGGGCAGTGGTGTGGCCTGGGAGGGCATAGGCCCACACACTGGGGAGCCAGGCCCAGCCAATCAGAATGAGTTTTCCCCCAAAAATGGCATTATTACAGACATAAATACTCCTCAGCACCCCCCATTCCCCTACTCAGATGATCCCGCAGGTTAAGAAGCTGGATGTGGAGGTCCTGGGCTGGCGTGGTTACACGTGGTCTGCAGTTGTGAGGCCGGTTGGATGTACTGCCAAAATCTCTAAAATGGTGTTTGAGGTGGCTTATTGTAGAGAAATGAACATTACATTCTCTGGCAACAGCTCTGTTGGACATTCCTGCAGTCAGCATGCCAATTGCAGGCTCCCTCAACTTGAGACATCTGTGGCATCGTGTTGTGTGACAACTCCACATTTTAGAGAGGCCTTTTATTGTCCCCCAGCACAAGGTGCACCTGTGTAATCACGCTATTTAATACACTTCTTGATATGCCACACCTGTCAGGTGGATGGCTTATCTTGGCAAAGGAGAAATGCTCATTAACATGGATGTAAACAAATTTGTGCACAAAGTTTGAGAGAAATAAGCTTGTGTGTAAAGAATTTCTGGGATCTTTTATTTCAGCTCATGAAACATGAGACCAACACTTTACATGTTAAGTTTATATTTTTGTTCAGTATAGATATTGAAGAATTCACATTGAATGGGCCAAAATAGGCATGTCAAACTGCATGTAATCTTAATTGGTAACTTTGTAATGAGAAATGGAACAGAATAGTGCCGTGGTGTATTAGTCCCTACAGTATGTGATAATGAATTGTTGGTTTGTGTGTGGCAGGTAGACTGGAATTCAATCTATTCAGTTTATAGTATCTGTGCACTTGCTATTTAGTTTGAATGCTCCCTAATAACCCAGCAGGGTTTTGTTTAACATACTGAATGTTGCAGATAGAAATACCATGGATAGAGCTGACATCTTTTAAATACCTCTGAGGTATGTCTGTTATACTTAATACATTTCTATGTATTAATGTTGTGCCCTATGGAATGTGGCTTGATGGAAATTGATATTTTTAGGGTGACTGTTGGTTTTTTTCTAACCTGAACTGAGTATCACGTGTGCAATGTTTATATGTAATTGCTATCAGTACTAATGTGTGTATATACACATGCAATGACTGTTTTATCGTGAGCTATTGTCTTTGCATGTTAAATTGTCTGGAATATTTAGGGTCCTTCTCTAAATGAAATACCTTGGTTTTACTATTTTGATTACCTCAAATAAAGCTTTGCTTATAAACATCCACATGCTTTGAACTTGTTTATAAATGCCTTTTTAAAGTTGCACTATGCTGAAATTGCTCTGCCATTTCCTGGTTGCTAAAATTCTAATAGTTTGCCTAATTTCAGTTTGTGACAAAAACCAGTAAGCATAGTGTGGAGAATCATTGTAGCATTTAAACTTTAAATATTTTCTCCATAACCAAAAATATATTTTCAGCTGTTTGAAGCTGTTGTACAAAAGTAAAAGATGCAAAAACTAAATGGAAGGTGAGGCATAGAAATTTTACAAATCTACTGCGTCCAAGCTGTWTCACATCCGGCCKTGACTGAGTCCCATAGGCAGGCGCACAATTGAACCAGCRTCGGCCGTGGTAGGCCGTCATTGTAAGTAATTTGTTCTTAACCTGCCTAGTTAAAAAGACTTGCTGTCAATGAATTACATATCTTTAACTTAAATTTGTGAATTTGGTCAGGTTGCCCAAAAAGTTCCATATTGCAGCTTTAAAGCTGCGTGCTTTAAAGCTGCATAATGAAAATATCTAAGTAGGATTTTAATCTGAAAATTAAGAGGGAAATGTAAATGGGCATGGAACTGTTTTTATAAGCACTTTAAAGCAGTTTACTTTCAACTACACAATTTACTTTTCAAAGTATCAGAGTTGTTGATAAACCTAGGAGAATCTGCTCTCTTTGCTTAAAACGTACAAACTAAAACTGAACAGGTTGTTTAGGCTAAAGTTAAGAAACATTCCCAACTATTTGAACCAGGGCCACATCTCACGATCCTCCATGACCAACTATGTCCGACCTCGCACTCAGAAGACAATGTTTCAACAGTTGAGAAAAGAAAAAAAACATTTTATTGCATCATAATGGCCTTTGAAATGACTGAAGGTCCTGCACTCTTCACATTGTTTAGGAATGGAACTGGCCTTCAGGTTCAGCTCTCTGGAATGACTCAGTCAGGGAAGGCCAGAGGGGTTTTGCACCCAAAACCCCGCCGCTGCCCTCCCCCATATACTGTTTCCAACAAACTCCCGGTATCCAAATACCCCCCCCCCACCCAACAAAACCTAGTGGCCCACCCTNTGGCCCACCCTTCCATTCCTCAACATCAGCACACAACCATCATGTGAATCTGTTTTTTTAAAACATGCAACTTAAAACAATTTTACTGTTGAGGAAGTTGGGTGGCATAAAGGAAGAAWCAGTCTATGAAACATCTGCAGGTTTGACAATAATGGRAATAAAAGGGAAGAATGATGAAAAAAGGTTTCAGAACAGGAACTGATTGCAAAGTCCATAACTGCAAGTTCTACCAGACAGACACACTGATCATTTAAAAAGTTGCAGTTTTTTTTCTTCAATTGATGAAATGCTCAGCCTGCGCCCCTTCTCTTGCTCGTGTGTTCAGATCTCTTTCGCGCCGGTCCTGCGATTTCTCTATTCTTTAGCGTTTCGACAGCTCGTTGGAAAGCCAGTCCAGTCCTTCGTATAGCCCAGTGCCCTGGGTAGCACAGGTAGCCTGGACATGCCACTGGAAGGAGAGAGACATAATGAGTTGCTGTACATAAAATCCAGTAATGTCATACATATGAATAACTCTGCATAGCCACAGTGTATACTACATGGACCACATCTTTATCTGGTCAGAAATACATTTTACTGTACAACTCTTTGGAAGGACTGTTCAAGTGTGTGTGTATGAGAGAGATATGCTCACAACTCTGCTGCGCAAGCTCTGCAGGCCCAATTTGTCTGTGAGGTCGCTCACTGCCATAGCGTTGGGCAGGTCCTGTTTGTTTGCAAACACCAGCAACACTGCCTCCCTCAACTCATCCTCCTGCAGCTGTAGAGAGAGAGAAATAAATTAGAAAATTGGTAGGGAGAACAAGGGGAGGGAAAACATTTATGGAGGCGGCCATTGTCAATGGGAAACCATTGGCCACAGAAGGCTGTGTGTGTCAACACGGATGATGAATGATCAGTCACAATGGCAACTATATAAATAACACCATTATTTACCACTGAATTACTGTTTATTTTCCCATGTCAACCATGAGCTCAGTTTTAGGTTCCTTTTCAAAGAAATATGGTAAATGCCAACACAAAAAGCATACCGTTCCTTGACCAAAAACAACAGTAGCTTATAAATAGACATGTGTGYAACACGTACCATTTTAGACAGCTCCTCTGCCGACTCTGCTACTCTCTCTCTGTCATTGCTGTCCACTACGAAGATAAGGCCCTGTGAAGTCAAGGTTCAAAAGTCAGGCTACTGTTATGTATTTTGTCTACTCTACATATTCACCTAGCTTTTGAGATAAACAAGGGTTATTTTGACAGAGTCCATTCTGACACATTGATTCTGGCACTATTTSTATAGTTGAATTAAGATATCAAAGATATGCAATGATGACATCACTGATGTATGTCACTGCTGTCACAGGTGTGTCATACCTGTGTGTTCTGGAAGTAGTGCCTCCAGAGGGGGCGGATCTTGTCCTGACCGCCCACATCCCACACGGTGAAACAAATGTTCTTGTACTCAACAGTCTCCACGTTAAAACCTGCTCAGTCACCGAAGAGCGAGAGAGAGAGCATCAGCAACAGGAATTCACAGAGACTAGATCTAGAGTCACCAGTCTGACACCTTCAGCATAAACAGCTCCAATCTAGATCACTATGKTAGAAATAMGTTTCTGTATAAAATAAGCTAATTAAAACCAATTTGCAATAGGAGTAAACTATTACTTGTAGCTCAAATTGAAAAACRATGGAATGGTGACCCAGTTCTGTCTATCTGATCTCAGGTGGGACAAACCATTATTTTCTTCCCTACTTATTTTGTCTAGGAGTTTAGACACTTATCAACCAATCTGCTCCATAAAAAGAGCCCCCTCACCCAGCAAGCCCCAACAGCTCTGGAGCATGGAGGCAGTATAGCCATCTACTGTTCTTTGTCMCAGAATGCAAGGCTTAAAACCATTCAGCTCCAGCTCTATACCTCACTGTCGTGTCCAAAAATATTTTTTTGCTGAAATTTGACAGACTGAATTGTTGAGTGCACAGCTCTGTGTGGACCTTATTGACAATTTCCATGAACATTAAACAAGGTAGGCMTACATTCCTGAACAATTGGACTTGATTACCATGGCGACACATCAAAGATTTGGCTCAGTGTGTGTCATGCTACATCAGTCACCAGGACAAGACATCAAAAGAAATCTGCCCACAAGCTCCATGAGAAAGCAAGTCACCCATTTAAATCAGATTACTGAAGAGATGTTTTTAAAGACAGTCTGCCAGGAGCTGAGAGGGCCCATGTTTTGCATATGGTTGTGTATGCTAGAGATCTATCCATCTTTGGCTCTGGTCATAGCCAGAGATTTTCTTACCAATGGTTGGAATTGTGGTTACAATCTCCCCCAGCTTCAGTTTGTAGAGAATAGTGGTCTTTCCAGCAGCGTCCAAACCAACTACAGAAGAAAAGAGTAATGTCAAACTTCTCAATCATAATAAACCCATATAGATTTTTTTTGTATGGAAAATAAGTAACCTAACAAAAAAAAACAAGCAAGACAAACGTATTGTACTGCAACTTCATGAAATAGATAGGTATCCATTACAAAACAGGTCTGTCTCCGTGTCAAATGAAATCCCTCTGACAGCTGACAGAGGGGGTGCCTAGTTTCCCATCAGCTGTCAAACTGCAATGATTTGKACAACGTATATAAATATATATAGGTTAGCATCTGAGCCTTTAGCTCAAATTAGGAGCAGCATCCACAACCCCAAAATATAGGCTGTCCAACACATAGGTGTAGAAGTTATGGTAAGAGGGATGGACATGATTCTAGATGCGTCGTATTGAAAACTATAGACCCATTAAAAAAAGTTCACTATATCTACCAACTTGTATAGACATGAGATATGACGTAGCTAAGCCATTTGTTGGTATTAAGTGAACAAACTACAAGTAATTATTGTGCAATAGCTAGCAATTTYCCGTCTAAGCCTGAGTGTTATCCTAGCTAGTCTGTGTTTTTACCCCGATTGCTCTCAAACGAGTAATGTTTACGTTACAAGACATGTGAACAGGTAGTTTACTATAACTGTAATATTTCACAAAAATCAAAGTACATCCCTGATATGGCAACCCCCTCCCACTAGCTAGCTAACGTTAGCTAGCAGCCAGCTAGTTCCTTGGCCAGGTTGATTAGAGGATTGCTCACCCATAAGTATCCTCATCTGTTTTTTGCCAAAAAGCCTGGAAAATATCGACGAAATTGTTAGCCCCATGTTGTGAAAGAGYTCCGCGTGACGATAATAAAATAGAAAACCAAAGCTGTTTATTGTAACCAGACAGAGTGGGTGCAGCTTCTCTTTCGCAGTCTTCTCAGATGCCACGTCCAGGCCAACGCGAAATATATGACGTCAGGGCTTTCACATAACTTTATTCACAGACTCTCTCCTTCATTTAGAACCATGTACCTGTCGTTTATTGAGCTTTTCATTGTACAATGCATATAGTGTATAGTATCAAAATATGCACAGAAGTCGTTCATTGAGAATGTTGAATATTCTCTGTATTTGACAGATAACGGATTATTTCGACCTTTGCAAAATGGCCGCTTTTACAGACTGCTTCTAGTACATTTATTTAACGTTWAAAAAATCCTACTGTGAAGAACAGGAAGTAGCTTGGATAACCGTCGTTTGTTGACACGTCGTATTCCGAATGTGAGTTTACTTTAAAGTTGTGATATTGCACATCCTGTTTATATTAGTGTAATTTTGATTATACATTGGGGTATCGAACTGTTTGTTGCTAATTGTATGCTGTCGAAGAGGGCGAGAGAGAGGTCTTTCGCGAAGACCATTCCAGATTGTTGTGTAGTTTAGCATAGCTAATGTTAGCTGTCGAATAATACATTCTTTTTATTTGCAACTAGTCTGCCCATGTCGGTTGAAATATGTCTTGTAAAGTAAACAGACCAGTAGACAACACGAACACAGATACAGTGCTTCAGAAAGTATTCATACCCCTTGACTTATTACACATTTGTTACAGCCTGAATTCAAAATSTATTAAATAAAAATAATTGTCACCCATGTTTTTAGAAAATTTGAGCACATTTATTGAAAATGAAATATAGAAATCTATMATTTACATAAGTCATTACACCCCTTTGCTATGACACTCCAAATTGACATCAGGTGCATCCAATTACCTTTGAACATCCTTGAGATTGACCACCTGTGGCCAATTCAATTGTTTGGATATGATTTAGAAAGAAACACACCTGCCTAATATAAGGCCCCACAGTTGACATTGCATGTCAGAGCAGAAACTATACCATGAAGTCCAAGGAACTGTCTGTAGATCTCAGAGAGAGAATTGTCATGAGGCATATATCTGGGGAAGGGTATAGAACAATTTCTAGAGTGTTGAAAGTTTCTAAGAGTACAGGGATCTCCATCATTGGGKAAATGGACAAGAATATGGAACAACCCAGACTAGAGCTGGCCGTGCAACAAAACTGAGCAACTGGGCAAGAAAGACCATGATCTAGGTCTAAGAGGTGACCAAGTACCCAATGACCACTCTGACAGAACTACATAGTTCCTTGGCTGAGATGGGAGAACCTGCCAGAAGGACAACAGTCTCTGCAGCACTTCACCAATTGGGCGTTGGGCCAGACGGAAGCCACTCCTGAGAAAAAGGCACATGACAGATACATAGTTAACTCTTTGGCCTGAATGTGAAGTGCTATGTCTGGAGAGAACCAGTCACAGCTCATCACCTGTCTAACACCATACCTACCTACCGTGTAGCATGGTGGTGGCAGCATCATGCTATGGGGATGCTTTTCAGCAGCAGGGACTGGGAGATTGATAAGGATAGAGGGAACAATTAATTGAGCCAAATACAGGCAAATCCTTGAAGAGAACCTGCTTCAGAATGCAAGTGACATTAGATTGGGGGAGAATTACGTTCCAACAGGACAATGACGGCAAGTATACAATAATGTGAAAGTCCTCGATTTAATCGATTTTAAATTCGTTACAACAAAATGTGGAATAAGTCAAGGGGTATGAATACTTTCTGAATCCAATGTATCTTTGGCACTAGCGTTAGCTTGCTACTGTTTTATGATGCTGTCCAACAATGGTTCCTCTTACTATGTTCCATGCAGGGTTTTTGTTTGAAGCCAGCAATCATGGATCCCAGCTGGAAGTCAAGCAACTGAAAATAAAACCAAAAACCCACTGAGCCATGGAGAAGTTTGGGATGAGCTTTGGGGGTGGCCCCAGCAAGAAGGAGCTTGTGGACACCATAGAGACTCAGAGAAAGCAGATGGTCCAGTATCAAACACGCTTCAAGGATGTSGTCAGGGCCTACAAGAGCCTGCTGAAGGAGAAGGAGGCTCTGGAGGCTAGTCTGAAGGTACTGACTGTCTCCCAGGAGGTCGACCTCAGCCAGCGTGGAGATGACGGCTCTGCCAGTGGCAGCCATTTGACCTCTGAATTACAAGATGATCACTGCTCCATGCACAGCGAGGACAGTCTGGACACAGCAGCCTCCGCCGACACTGCTACCAGCATTACCAGTGGGAGCACCAAGGGCGACCAGGCTGAAGAGGAGCAGGGTAGTAGCCCAGGAGAGATGGGAGCGACCGGGCCTGGAGGCCCCTCAGTGTCCCAGAGGTCTGAGGAGGCTAATGGGTCAGAGAGCGGTATCAGCTCCAGCAGTAGTGGAGGGTCTGAGGTTCAGCAGCACCTTACACCCCCACCCACCTCTTCTATGGAGGTTGACCGGAGGGTTCTCCAGCTGAAGACCCAGCTGACCACCCTGACCAGCTCCCTGGCCACGGTCACGCAGGAAAAGTCCAGGATGGAGGCCAACTTCCAGGCCGACAAGCGGAAGATCAAGCAGGACATGGATGAGCTCCAGGGGAGGCTGGAGGAGTCCAGGAGGCAGCATGAAGCAGAGATCCATGCCCTGCATGAGCAGCTGGCGGAGAGCAAGGCTCGGGTTATCACCCAGCAACATGAGAGAGAGCAGGAGCAGGGTGACCACGCCCACATGCTCAGAGAGCTCCAGAAATTGCTGCAGGAGGAGAGAGGCCAGAGACAGGATGCCGAGCTTCGGCTGGAGGACGCCAGGGAGGTCCTGCTGGAAGTCACACAGGCCGCAGATCGGGGGCACGATTATGAGGCCCGGCTAAAAGAGGTGACCCAGCAGAGGGAGGAGATGAGGAGGAGCCTGCAGACTGCGGAGGCGGAGAGGAACAAGCCAGACCCCCGGGTGGAGGAGCTGCAGCGGGAGCTGTCGGCACTCAAGAACCACTTTCAGCAGCAGATGCATCATGAGATCAGAAGGGTATGGTAATGATTAGGAAAGACTGTACAGTAAATCCATTTGAATTCAATCACATTTTAACAGTATTTAAACAACACTTTCCATGTATGTTTCCTCATGGAGTAGTTAGTGGTCAAAGTGACTTTTTGGACCTGAATGCCAAAACATTCAGGAGATAAAGGTACTCAAAGTTGACCCATTTTTCATACAGGCATTTCCATGGTAACGGAATTACGCTATGACTMTGATTTTTCACTTTAAAATGTATACCAAACAAGACGTTAATTTCAAAGTTTAACATTCCATACAACTCGATGCGCAAGGACTACTTTGAACAATTTACACAGAATTTCACAAAAACACATTGACTGGAAGAACTGTGCAAAGTTTGGTAACAGAATTACAGTAAAATCTCCCAGTTTTCATTTGTTTTATGCGACAACATTTTTCAAACACTTAAATATCTGCTCTGAATTAAGATTCAAAGATGTCTGCAGAAAGAATGGGGTGTCAGCTATGATATGACACCTTAGTTTAACAACAAAAAATACTTTGGTTATTGAACTACAGTAGGTGAAGTGGATTTACACCCTGTAACGGAATTACAACACAGGTCCCTGATCTGTACAATCCAGAAATGCATAATTATGGYTATGAATATCATTATTTTCCTGGTGATGTATCCTGAATAGATACACAAAGGTGAACATGCATAATATCTTTCTTTTGCACATTTGGGTATTTTACACACTGGCTATTATTATAATGAGCTCTGCCCCCAAACAAGACCGCATTTGGTTGGTCTTTACCAGACCAAATCTGAACCATTCATAGTCTTATGTTTCATCAGTTTGGACATCACAATAGAGTACAGTACAATGAAGTACATAATACTGTTCTTTACTGTACTGTGTGCTCTGCTGTACTGTCCAAACTTGTGAAACATAAGAAGTCTATGATTGGTTCAGATTTGGTCCGGCCAGGGCGGACTGACGAAATTTCAACAACTTTTCAACGTCCGTGGACATCTGGTGCTCAGTGGGCGAGGATGCTTTTTACAGTAAATGGAAAGGGGGTAGGTGTCGAGTTGGGAGATTGTAGTCAATTCAATTGCAGTAATTCTGATACATATTTTTCAGTAATTCCATTACCGATTTGGTAAAAGGATAACGAGTTTGAATCACTTAATAATTCATTAACAAACTTGATATCAGTAAAAACACTAACTAATTGGTAGGTCTACCTTGTTAGTTCTGTAAACTTTCATTATCCTCCTTCATGAGGGAGAGACATTAGAAAATATCTTAAAATTTGGGTTTTTAGTGACAGAACTACAATGCACAAGGCAATGTTTRTTAAATTTACAGAAGGCAATGTTTATTAAATTTACAGACGGCAAATTTATCCAAAATGAAATGTTTATATTAATTGGCAGCGGTCTTTACGTCAACATTATTGTGTTTTGATGTATTCATGATACCTTTTTTAAGACTTTTTCTAGTAGATGTGGTCTAAGACTCCTTTTCCATTTGTTTGACCAGATATCAAAGCCTTTGCTTATTCCTAATTTGTAGGATGGAAAATGGTTGAAAAATGTAATTTCACAGAAATATAGACTCTTAACTCTCATTTGATATCCTCTTTTTATTTTCTTKACCCTTATTCTCTTTTACAGCAACGACCTGGGGAAGAGTTACAGGGGGGAGGAATGAGCCAGTTGGAAGCTGGGGATGATTAGGTGGCCATGATAGTATGAGGGCCAGATGGGGCATTTGGCCACGACACCGGGGTTAACACCTCTACTMTTACGATAAGTGCCGATGTGTGGACCTCCAACCATCTTTGGGGTATCATTTGAAAGTTTACATTTCAATTTTATTACCATTTTAGTACATTTATCAGCCAAAACTTGACACCCACCCTGTATTAAGGAGCATGTTGTCTCAACCGATGGCGGGCAAAACACAAAAACCWTAGATTATGTAAATTTGRGTCTAAGCTACAGCGTATGCAAATATGAAAAAATATTTGAGTTTATGCATATTTATATAATTAACGTTTCAGGTAAAATAAATAAATTCTATWAAAAAAAATACAAATCCTCCCAAGAAATKATGAAATAGTTTGACAACCCTGTTTTTAAGCTTTTAAATGATATCAATCTCAACAGTTTATTTTYCAGTGATGAAAACATGGATGTCTCGGGGTATGCAAAATAGGTTAACTTTGAGCAACTATATCAACTAAATCTCTTGAATGTTTTGGCATTCAGTATCAAAACGTCACTTTCTGAGCACTTTTATAATGGGTAAATATGTATGAAGTGTTTCGTTCAAATCAAAAGGGGTGCTGTCAGAAAGTGATTGAGTTCAAATGGAYCCACCCTGCATTGATTTTACAAATGTATCCTGTATTAAGGTGAATGACTTGAACATATAAAATATTTGATGACCTGAATTTTACCAATGTATTCTACACCCCTTGACCTCTTGTATTAGAAATATCTTGATAAAACATMAATTCCATGGCAGAGAATAACATGACATTATAAGGACACTTGCTTTTCAGGGAAAGGAAGAAGGAACACAATACATGAACTGTTGTCTTCCATTGTCTATTTATGTCTCATGGCTGTCATGTGCCTGTCCTTTCTCTATCTGCAGGTGTCGCAGGCAGAGGAGCGTCTACAGGAGCAATCCCAGCTGGAGGAGGGCCGTGTGGCCAGCCTGGAGTTGCGGGTGTCTGAGCTGTCTGAGCTGCTTGGGGCCTGCGAGAAGGCCCGGCAGAGGGACCAGCAGAACGCCCACCGGCTGAGGGAGCGCATCCTGCAGCTGGACACGGAGAACAAGACCCTGGCCATCGCCGCTTCCACCCGGGGCTCCCCCCTGGACCTCAGCATGGACGAGGCCAGCCTGGATGTGAACGTGCTGAAGGAGCGCCTGGAGAAGGTGAARAGGCTTCTTCTGCTAGCCACACAGAAGAACCATCCAGAGCAGACCATGGAGATAGAGAAGCTGGCTGAGAAGGAGGGGCGGCTGGGTCAGGGGACGGGCAGTGGGGGGGAGTCGTCAGACGGGGAGAAGGCCTCGGCGCTTTACTACCAGCAGGAACTGCGGCAGCTGAAGGAGGAGTTTGAGCGCTACAAGGTGCGGGCGCAGGTGGTGCTGAARAACAAGAACGCTAAAGACTGYAGCCTKGYCAAAGAGCTGGAGGAGGCCCGTGACCAGCTGGCTGAGCTCAAGGAGAAGTACATCAACCTGCGTATCCATGACGACGAGGCAGAGGCCAAGCAGCGCCGGGAGCTGGAGGAGTGTCAGCAGGGGATAGGGATGCTGCAGCAGGGTCATAAACAGGAGCTTGACCGGGCTGAGGCCCAATACAGAGAGAGCCTCCTCAGGCTGGAGGGGGAACTGCACCGGCAGAGGGACCGCACTATGGCCCTGCTGCAAGAGAAGGACCAGGAGYTGGAGAAGCTRAAGTCTATCGGCTACAGTCTYGCTGGTTACAGAAGCCACCACAGCGACGAAGGAGACACAGGGGCGGACTTCAGAGCGACCGCGGACGGCGGCAGCAACAACAGCAACAACGCCAACAACATGGATGACTTGGCGCAGGAGGAGAGTGACATCATCACCCAGGCGTTGCGGCTGGCGGGGCCCAACGAGCCCACGCTCCTCCTGTACGYYGAGCAGCTGGCRAGAAAGGAGGTGGAGATCGGCTCRCTGCGGCGGCAGAARCAYCGGCTRGAGGAGGACGTGCACCAGCTGCAGGGGAGACTGATCGCCAACGGGGAGCGCTACGACGAGGAGGTGGCTGAGCTCCGCGGCCAGCTGGACAAACGGCACAGGGACCAGGGCAGGGAGGGGGCCAACCTGGAGTACCTCAAGAACGTAATCTACAAGTTCCTCACCCTTCAGGACACCAGGGGGCGTCAGCAGACCCTCACAGCCATACTGACCATCCTGCACTTCAGCCCCCAGGAGAAGCAGGCGGTGGTCAAACAGCACCAGAACCAGGCGTGGTGGACGGCAGGGATGAGGTGATGATGAGTGCAGCTCCTCACTCTGCAAATAATGAGAACTCATTTGAAACATTACGACAGTCAACAAGTGTGTGTTTAGTTTTCCTGAATAAAGTCTATTTATTTTGGTGTGTTTTCCCAGGATTCTGGTGTGGTGACAAATGAAATGGCAACCAACATTTGAGCTTTGACACTGTTGATTACATTTTATTTTCCTCAAGACTTTATTCAAAATGATTGCTTTATGTGTGAAAGCACACATCGGATTGCGCAATCTAATGAGTGGCTCTAGAAGTGTGGGTTTGTATTTGTCACTGTCACTATGTGAAGCAGCATGTTTGGTTGTTTTGATTCTTTGATAAGATAGAATCAGCATGAGGCTCACATCTGTTTCTGTCAAAAGGTAACCAAATATTGACTGTTCTTACACAGGGATAAGGACAGAATCTAACTTTTAGACAACCTCAGTCTTTATCACCTGTGTGAGAGTTGTTTTTCTCTTTACAACACTGATTATCTCCTGGGTTGTCCATGTCGGTCAAGGGACCTGCGCCACAGGTCAAATTTTGTTGTCTGAGGTTCCTCATCTGCCTTTGTTCACTAGTGATCTCCTGCTTCTATTTGAATATTTAAACTATACTTCTGCATATGTTGAAAATAAATCATCGATTGATCTTGGTGAGATAGACTGCGTTTACACCGGCAGCCCAATTTTGATATCTTTCTACAAATAGTTTTTTTGACCAGTCAGATCAGATATTTTACTAATAGTTGGGATGTCTGTGTAAACACAGCCATAATGACGTTAAAGGAAAGATTCCCTGTTCAAGCAGGCAGAAATACAGCCGGGTATGATGAGTTTTGCATCATATTGAAATAAAACCAATTAGTGGAAAAGATTATGCAAAACTCTTCATACCGACTGTATTTCTTTCTGTCTGCTTGAAGGGCGAATAGCTCTGATAAACATGAAATGATCCTGGGAATCGATAGAACGTTGCTCAGAGATGCACAAATACGATAACTTCTAAATGGGTAAATCTTTCTTTTTTAATACTGAGCTACTATCAGCTTTAAAGGGATTATTCAGCCTTTATCTACTTCCCTGAACTCATTTTATGTTTCTGTCTGCAGTTTGAAGGAAGTTGCTAACTAGCGTTAGTGCAATGACTGTAAATCTATGGTAACCGCTATTACGCTAGTAGATACCTTAGACTTCCAGTCATCGCGCTAACACTTGTTAGCATTGGCTCACTAAGCTAACTTCCTAAATAAAGTCATAAAATGGTATCCTGGAGTTCATCTGACTCTGGGGAAGTAGATAAAGGGCTTCATTGCCAAACTCTCGAAGTTTCCCTTTAATGCTAGATKTTTTGTACATCATTGTATGATAAAAAACGGAATACTTTGGTTGGTAATTACAKTATTTTCTAGTATACAGTTGTGTGTAGATAATACAATGTTTATTGATGAAATCCATAGTTTTGATTCCCTCAACATGAAAATTAAACAATTTTTATCTGCGATTCTCTAAACGTGTGGGTGCATGGATGTATCACAGCCTTTGAGTTATCTTTTAGCACAGTTTCCAACTTTTATTTGTAACACTAACAGTATATTTGCATCAGAAACCATAAACTTTCTTTATATACAAAAAAAACAATAGGTTATTACAAATAAGTAAACACCAGGATCCAAATAGTATATCAGTATTATCAATACTCATCTGCAAACTGCAGTTTACTGCTTCCCTAGTGACCAAATGCCTTTACAGTACTTCACAAAACAAACTGAAGAAAAAGTATTTAAGTACCACATATACTGTACCTATTTGAGAAATAATAGAGCTGTGTTTGAAGGCAGCTCAATTCTGATCTTTTTCCACTAATTGGTCTTTTGACCAATCATAACAGATCTTTTTCAGAGCTGATCTGATTGCTCAAAAGACCAATTAGTTCAACAATGATCATAATTGGACTGCCTATGTAAAACGCAGGCCTTGTAGACAGACAAAARGGAGTGAGGTAGAAGCCCTGATCAGCTGCATTTGTTTTACATTCACTGTTAACCTGCAATGTAATGAGTGGTTGTAGTTTAGGAAAGATGTTAGCTGATGGATGAATRTCTTAGCAGAATTAGCTTGGAGCTGGTGTGGCTTTGGCTAGGACTGGCACGGTCAACCTCGAAAAAAKAAAAAAAAATGCACATACCCACAACATAATGTACTACATGTGTTTTATGCACTCATTGACCACTATAACGTTAAATAAATAAGCTCAGTTCAGCCATATGTCTATTGTGCACCAATTACACCGCATGGCCAAAAGTATGTGGACACCTGCTCGTCGAACATCTCATTCCAAAATCACGGCCATTAATATGGAGTTGGTGCCCCCTTTGCTGCTATAACAGCCTCCACTCTTCTGTGAAGGCTTTCCACTAGATGTTGGAAAAGGGACATGCTTCCATTCAGCCACAAGAGCATTAGTGAGGTCGGGCACTGATGTTGGGCGATTAGKCCTGGCTCGCAGTCGGCGTTCAAATTCATCCCAAAGGTGTTCGATGGGGTTGAGGTCAGGGCTCTGTGCAGGCCAGTTAAGTTATTCCACACCGATTCCGACAAACCATTTCTGTATGGACCTCGCTTGTGCATGGGGACATTGTCATATCGAAACAGGAAAGGGCCTTCCYCAAACTGTTGCCACAAAGTTGGAAGCACAGAATCGTCTAGAATGTCATTGTATGCTGTAGCGTTAAGATTTCCTTTCACTGGAACTAAGGTGCCAACCCAAACCATGAAAAACAGCCCCAGACCATTATTCCTCCTCCACCAAACTTTACAGTTGGCACTATCCATTGGAGCAGGTGGTGTTCTCCTGGCATCTGCTAAACCCATATTCATCCGCCTGACTGCCAGATGGTGTAGCGTGATTCATCACTCCAGAGAACATGTTTCCACTTCTCCTGAGTCCAATGGCGGTGATMTTATGCTTGTGTGTGGCTGTTCGGCCATGGAAMCCCATTTCATGAAGTTCCCGATGAACAGTTCTTGTGCTGACGTTGCTTCCAGAGGCAGTTTGGAACTCGGTAGTGAGTGTTGCAACCAAGGACAGATGATTTCTACACGATTCAGCACTCGGGGGGGCGTTCTATGAGTTTGTGTGGCCTACTACTTTGCGGCTGAGCCGTTGTTGCTCCTAGACGTTTCCACTTCACAATAACAGCACAGTTGACCGAGGCAGCTCTAGCATGGCAGAAATTTGACAAACTGACTTGTTGGAAAGGTGGCATCCTATGACGGTGCCACGTTGAAAGTCACTGAGCTCTTCAGTACGGGCCATTTTACTGCCAATGTTTGTCTATGGAGATTGCACRGCGGTGTGCTYGGTTTTATATACCTATCAGCAATAAGTGTGKCTGAAACAGCCAAATCCACTAATTTGAAAGGGTGTCCACATACTTTTGTACATACACACAAATCTAAACTGAAATCTGCAATCTAAGCTTGTGTAACCTGGATATTTAGAGGTGTTTCAATGTAGTGTGATTTGTTTGTGCTTGATCAATAGAAAATACTGAGATTGATGAAAGCCTCAAAATGTAGTCACTTAAATGTAATTCACCCCTTTTATGGGTTTAATGACAAATAAAATAAATGTAAAAGGTGCATATGCTAGTTATATTTTATGCTAACAACTATGCATGTTACATCTAAATGTCTGGATTAGAGCAAAAGGCTATACCCACATGTCCCTCTTCCCAAGGTATATGCTTCAATCCCTCTAGTAACAACCACGATACTTAGTGAAGGCATAATCTCATAAAGCCTACATTTCAACTACTCTCGATTCCCCTTGACCTAATGTTACTGTCATGATGAAACAGCTATGTTTATTATATTACCTACACTTCTAGTTATAAATCTTCATTATCTTACTCAGAGGGGGTAGTGGTTTTGGTGATGGCAATACTTTTAGTTTCAGGTTGTTATTAAAAAGACGTCAAACAAAACACTACTCAGTGTCAGTTTCTGTATATATACAGCAGTGCGTCAGTGTTAACGTCAGTATCTGTGTAGCACAGTCTGCAGGTCCTCTGGTAGAGAGCTGATGACAGTCTGGAGGTATCCTTCTAGTTTCTCCAGCACCCCTTCTTTCACCGGGAGCTGCTGCTTTCCAGCCTTCATCTGGAGTGGGGGACACAGACMGAGACTATAGTACGCAATGGTTTGTGGCACAGAATTCATTTCCCAACACTAAATATAGAATGTTACAAATGGCACCCGTTGAGGTGAGTGTAATGGATATATTGATGGGTTTTACTGACCAGTTTCTCTCTCAGTTTCAGAACCAGGTCCACGATCTCCACCTCTGACTTGTCTTTGGTCCAACCCAGCAGGTCCTGGGCGAGCAGATCATTAACAAAACATTAAACTAATCAACTCTTATGGGTAGGGAAAGGACTCCTAACTGAAGTAAAGTCAGTGGAGTCRTGTGGTTGAGTTTTTTGGTCACATGAATCTCTGTAAGTAGAGTTAAACTAATGTCTTTAGGTGTGAGTGAACAAGGCTGTGGGGTCAACTCACAGCATCACAGACGACCTCTAGGTGGAGACATTCTAGTTTCTGGGTCATCTCCCTGTGTCGCAGGCGATACCAGCCATCGAAGTTGGGGGACCTGAAGAATTTCCTACAAGGCCATACATTGAAGTGCAATGCATTATGGATGATTTGTTTAGAAAAACATATGCCACAACAAGATACAATAGTTAGAAATGACAGATGAGCTGGCAGGTGAACATACTCACCTGTACAGGCCAACCCAATCCCCTTTAAGCACAGAGGTGAGCTGAGGTCCAGCGTGCTCCAGAGTCCCCATGAACTCCTCCTGACTGAAGGGACGGCTCTGAGGAGGGGTCTGAAACACACACACACACACACACGTTATTACCATATTCAAACAGTATCAACATACTATAGAAAAAGGTTTGTTATCAATATCACCCACCTTCCAAGGAGTCACAGACCTCTGCAGAGGCATCAGGCTGGCCAGGTAGCGTTCCTGGGGGAAGACAGCCAGAGAGACAGGTGGTACACACAGCAGGACAGACAGACAGTCTATTTAGGGGTGGGATGTTAGTGTGATAGGGAAGGCAGTCCCCTCACCAGTGGGATGATGAAGCTCTGGGTGAGTTCTAACAGATGTCTCCTCAAGATGGCGCTCTGCACCTCAGACGGCCTCTTCCTCTGGATCCCTTTAAGGAGTCTTTTGATGAGGGACTTGTCTTTTTGAAGGAACATTTTATGTGCTGTGTAGATACCTACAGGTAGGGAGAACATGTTCTTACACACTAATAACTCACTCTCTCAAACCATGTTGGCTCCATACCTCCAGATGTTTTACCTGGTTTAGTGTCCAGTGTTTTCAGCTTGGCTAGTTTCTTCACCTTCACCTGCTTGGGCAGATCACCTGACATCTTGAGTTCTCCAAGGCGTATAATGTGGGGCCAGGACTGGAAGGTCTTTATGAAGAAGGGATTAGTGACCCCCAGAATTACATTGGGACTGGAGAGAGAAAGGGAGCAGGGTGAGTTGAGTTGCCCCCCGGGTATGATAGAATATAAACCCAGTGTTTAGAGTAAGCCCTACTCACGGTGCCTGTGTCCTAGTGGTATACTCTTTAAACTCAGTGTCGTGTATGGTGAAGTAGGGCCTGTAATCACAGCAATASCGCAGTGGCGCGATCGAGCTGTAGGATGGGAGRAATAAGAATTTMAATTTACAAATTCACCGAGTTACATTGAGTTACGTTACATACACGTGACGCTAAATGCCATACATCATATGGCATATTTCATGCATTTTCTGTTTACCTCACTAGGGCCAGCACTGTTTCCGAGGAGACAGTGGGAGAGGGTGCCATGATGACCACGGGCTCCCCGAGCAGCATGAGTTCCCAGAGCATCTGCAGGTGGATCAGGAAGGACTGGAAACACCTGGGCAGGTCAGAGGGCAAAGGTCAGTTCATATACAATGGACGCTGCTTTTACTAATATAATGCATCCTCAAATTAAACTGAAAATACAGCTAAGTTCAAGCCATGTAATTTACATAAACACAAACAGATACATAACTATTTACASTATATGAAGTTTAGATTTTCACTTACTTGAACAGGTCAAGCTCATGTATGGTCGGTAGCATCATAGGGGCTGGTAGAAGATTCTGGTTATAACAGAAACATACTTTTTTAGATGAACGGTCCTCTAGCGATACCTATCAACTAACATCAACTTTACTAACATCATGGAGCAGTCATATTTTTATGGGCATGTGGCCCATTACATAAAAAGCTACACCAACCTCCTTTTGTGCCTGTTTCTCCGGGCTTCCCCCTGGTTTGTCGTTTTTGGATGGGATCCTGACCTGCATGACCACGCCCATCACAGGCAGGTTGAGTGTCAGCCCTGGCACCGGAGATTGCCATTGGTCAATCTCGTTGCACACTGCAAGGTGGGAGAGTGAGAAAGAAAAGGTTAGGGAAGTAGAGTCCAGGCTGTACATTAGAGCCCTAGGTAACTATAAATGGGAGATGAATTATAAATAAGATAGACTGGGAAGAAAAAAAAAAAGACAAGAAGTTATATCTCCCCACCTGCTTCAAGGCAAGGCTCCAACTTCTCAAAATACTCTGGAGCTATGATCTGCAGCAGGGACTGAAAGAGGTGGACATACGGTAGTCTGGACACCAGTACAAGAGACTAGAGAGAGATAGAGAGTGAAAGAGAAAAGGCAGGAGAGAGAATGAAAGAGAAAACCAAATGTGATTACATTGTGGTTCTGGTGACGAACCAGATCTGTAACATAAGCTTCTCACCTTCTGAAAGTAGCCTCGTTTGACGGCGGCGTCCTTGACTTGTCTGAAGTAGACATAGCCATAGAAATGGGCCAGCTCTCGCTGAGSGAGAAAGGGAAAGATGAGAATAATCAAGCTATTGCAATGACAGACAATTAGTGGTGGCTGACATTATATTCCACTCCAGTCACGGATTTAAGATTAGCTGTCCCTACCAGAGAACCAACCATAACCCTAAAAGGTAAGCAACCAAACTGTCCCTGGCCTGGACCACTTATTCAGTCAGACCGATGACAGACGCCCAATCCCAAATCAACCCCTAAGACTAAGCCCTACACACTTGTGGCAATGTGAGAGGATTTGGTTGATATAAGCAATATGGTGAAACTTTCACCTAGCCTATCAGAGGGTAAGGTGGAGCTATTACSCTATTGCTTACACCTGTCAAATCTAATCAAATCTCCAAAAGTGTGATTTGGGATTGGGTCAGACAGAGGGCTCACCTGTAGTGTGACAGGTGCGTCTCTGCTGTAGGCGTCCTCCTCTCCRAACCAGGAGCCCCTGCGGCCCACAGACTGGCGCAGTCTGAAACTGAACTGGGTGTCTCCAAGGCATCCTGGGAAACACATCACACAGGTCATGTGACTGATATAGATGTTTGGCCCAATCCCAAATCGACCTCTAGACCCTACACATGGAGATCTGAGTGGATTTGACAGTGCAAGCAATTTGGCAGGGATCATCAACTTGATTCAGCCGCAGGCTGATCTTTGCTTACATTTGTAGACAATCACATGTATCTCTCTACTAGGTGTGGGAATACTTGGGAACAGATGTCCAAAATTAAAGTCACTTKGAGCTGATTTGCTAGTGTTTTTACAGTCTTTTGTGTCCAGCAATAAAAATAAAAACATTTTTAAACAATTGCTGTTTTTGCTCAGAAAACTTTGGGGGGCCAAATAAAATCACCTGTGGGCAAAATTCGGCTCGCAGGCCGCCAGTTGGGGAACCCTGCAATATGGTAATAGTTCCAACTTCTGATAGGATTGGTGGAAGTTTCACCATATTSCTAAAAGCCATCAAATCATGTCAGATCTCCACAAGTGCCTAGTGTCCTGGATCGATTTGGGGTTGGTCCTCTGACCGTAATGTATTTCGTGATGATAGTTTGTGTAATCTAATACACTAACCTGAGTAAGAGTCAGGGAAGGACAGGTAGCAAATGCTAGTTTTCTGGAGTTTAAAGGAGAGGAAGCACAATCAGGGACATACACAATTATTGACAGGCAACTAGCTTGTTATGTATGTGGGGCATCACAAAAAGAGCATAAATTAATTTCCTACCTCCTTCTCAGTTAGTTTCACATCGTGTGGGTACACAAGCTGGAATAGAGGAGAAAGTGCCAAAATGTCATGTCACTATTCCACAYATGCGCCGGCAGGCCAGATTATGAAACACATGAGAGGTTGATGTGGGCCAARTTACGTGGATCATGTTGATTTCTTTCTGCAAGCAAACAAGACTTTGTACACAAGAACATTAGCATGCTAGCTAGCTAGATCAGATGTCAACAACACCTGCTAGGGATGCTACAGTACAGTACATTGCAACCCCGCAATACCTCTATGGCTTGGCCGAGCTCGAGGTCGAAGGTAACRACGCAGACACACTCCAGCCACGACGAGAAACGGGCCCATGGCAAACTCGATTCTGTATTCTCTGCCGCATYTGCCGACTCAACAAGACGCGATTCGGAGCTGTCTAACGGGTCCATTACGACTCAGAGGTCCATTTCCTCATTGCCCTGAATTATTGTGCTGCCCTGTTGGCTAAGCTATTTACTTCGTGACATGCAAGCAAGACGCGTCGCCCTCCAGTGAGAAGGGCTTGAAATGACAGCTGAATCCCCCTGTCCTGTAGTAACAGTAGATAGTTGTTCAGATAAAAGCTAAAAACAAGCGAAATACAAAGACTGCTTTGAAATCTACATAACTTTTCATATGATTAAAATGTTTTCCCCGACGTGTTTATTAACGCAAAGAAATAGATTGTTGAAAGGGAACGGAAATGTATCAGCTCATTCTGGTACATGTAGTGGTTTGATTATTAATTTAGAAGGAAACTCAACACATTCAGGTCCAGACTAAACTACAACTCCCACAATGCATGCAGCAGGGCGCTGTCACATGGACGTGCGGTGAACCGGGTTGTAGTTCACAGCTAATGCTAGTTTTTTTGCTCTCACTCYTCATGATCCTGGACCGAACATGGCTTCAGCTACAGACCCCTGCTCATTTTCCTCCTTCTCCAAGTGCGTTACCAAGCACCTGAATCTCACCTACCATGTGGATTTTGACAGCCATGTCATCAAAGCTAAGGTCGCGCTCACCGTGGAGGTTTTAGTGGATAATTTCACGTCTTTGGTACAGTATTCATCTCATTTCTCAATCTGGTTAGCCAGCAAGCTATTAAACTAGCTAGCCAAGTTCATTCATTCTTGCTAGAAAATGCCTTTGTGTTGCTACTAAACTTGACGTGGGAAAAAGCCTTGTTTCAGTACACCTTGTTTCAGTTGTAAACCTTGTTTCAGTTCACCTGTTTCAGTACACTGCTACAAAGCATTTGGTTGAGTTTATCAGACACAACGTATCACACACTGCTTCAAGACAAGCTCTGAATATCACTCATTGTAAATCTGATCATTAGTGGGTCAATTCAGGAATAATATGTAGCTAGCCATATGTGCTTTATGGCACTGTTCTGCTCAGTGACAGTAAGACTTTGACAGGTCGAGTTGACATGTGATACCAGGCACGTGAACTTTAGAACTGAGTTCATACTGTGTTTCTCAGAGYAGGTGTAGGAAATGTAGTCAGCGACTTAGGGCCAGGGAGAGACAGAATGATGTATTTCTTTTGGTGACAGCTGTTTTACAGTCACAATCTGGGGGAAGATGGATGATGTGGTTCTTGTAGTTGCTGACACACTGTTGGTTACCCAAACTTATTGCCCCACTTCCTTTTTCTTTTTTCTTTCCTCTCTCTCTCTCTCCATCCTTCCTATGATCAGACCCTTGACACGAARGACCTGAAGGTCTCTAAGGTAACAGCCAATGGACAGGCAGCAAAGTTCACTCTGGGACCCAAGCACAGCTTCATGGGAACCCCTCTGGAGATCACACTGCCCTTTGACCTCTCCAGGTAACCACACCTTAGGGGCCTGTTCAGGAGGATGTAATGTTACAGAACCTTAAGATAGAAATGAATTGTGTAGAACATATATGATTGTTTGTCATATAGAGTAGGGGAATAGTGTCTTCTCTATTCACTTCATTTCTATCTGTAATGTTCAGAAGACTGCACATCACTGATTGCACCCCAGGTAACTCAACCCTCAGACATTGAACCGATGGATGCTGGTTTAGGGGTAATATTTAGTGTGTGTGTGTTTGTTTGTCAGGGGTCAGCATGTGATCGTGGAGGTGACTTATGAGACTGCACCTAGTGCTTCTGCGCTGCAGTGGCTCACTCCTGAACAGACTGCTGGGAAGAAACACCCCTACCTCTTCAGCCAGTGCCAGGTAACACACACACTGTGTGAGTTTATGAACATGCACAAACCTGAAGTATTTGTATTTATTTTTTATTTAATTTTTTTTACAAAAGACTGCGCCATGAACAGTACTTTTATGGTAAAAGTAGTTGCTGTGGCATCAAAATTGAACATTTACACAACATCTGCCCAGTGTAACTGTAGTCACACACAGAAACCACTTCTGTAGCTAGAAGTTCTTATCAGAGGAAAAGTGCTGTAGAATGGTCATAACCAGTGCCAGATGTGAGACGAATTATGCACTTCTACAAACATGAAACGTCTTAATTTTTGGTTGGATGCCAGTCTTGCTCAACKGTCATTTTAACTGTCAGAGTAGTTGTACGACTGCCTCAAAAGACATCACAAAAGAACACTTTCCCAACCCCGTCTTCTGCAACATCTGGCCAGTTGTATTGTAGTCACACACARAAACCTGTGCTGCTCTTTGAAGTTCTTAGCAGAAGAAAGATGTCATAATKTGATCGTAACCTGTGCCAGTTGAGGTTGCTTTTGCCCCTGCTTTCTTTCTTCATTATATATCCCTCTTCTCCCTCTTTTTCCTGTATCACCTGTGTGTCCAAAGGTGCAGTGTTCAGCTGCAGCACAGATAAGCTTTATGAGAGGACCTTGATCATTGGCTCCTTTGTCGCTGATATTGATATTAACAGCCTTCTCTATTATTGCACTCAATAGGACTTTGTTTACTTCAATTAATTCTATTTGTCCCCTCTTGGAGATAAATCCCGATTAGGTGGCGGATGTAGCAATGTGCTAATAACCACCTCAAACCCCTCCAGGCCACCCATTGCAGGAGCATGGTACCCTGCCAGGATACCCCCGCTATGAAACACACCTACTATGCCCAGGTGTCTGTCCCCAAGGAGCTGGTGGCTGTGATGAGTGCTGTACGGGACGGACAGGAGCCTGATCCCCAGGACAGCAGCCGGGTCATCTACCGCTTCAGACAACCAGTCAGTGTCTCTATTCTCTATCACTTTCTATCCATCTCTCCATCCAACCATCGATAGCGTAATACTGTCAGTCTTGCTTTTTGGCTTGACTGTTCAAGGTACAGCGCTGCCAAAGTAGCTGCTGATCAAGCAATAAGGAGTTAATTACAAGGAAAGTTTAGCCAGATAACAGCCAGATAACAAAAGGAACCCGTCGTAGCATGCCTGCAGTCTGAATGAAGTACATTCTCAGAGACTGGTGTTGGAGCAGGTACATGGCTGTGTGTGTCTGACCGCTGTGTTTGATTGATTTCCCCATTGTTGACCTTTGACACCTCCCAGGTGGCCATGCCCTCTTACCTCATTGCCATCGTGGTGGGAGCTCTGGAGAGCAGGTACACACACACACACACACACACACACACACACACACACACACACACACACACACCCATACATGTAACTATTGCCCTGTTTTCCTCCTAATTATTTCTATTAGTAATAAATGTTTGCTTGTTGTTTTACAAGAGAGATTGGGCCCAGGTCTCGTGTTTGGTCAGAGAAGGAGTTTGTGGACAAGGCAGCTTTTGAGTTCTCAGAGGTGAGTTTCTCAGTATTTAGTGTATCTGTGAGGTACGTCGGTGATATGTCCATGTCCCACTCATTCTACATCAGCAGAGTTTAATATTGAAATGTGTGTGTGACCCTCTCAGACAGAGACCATGTTGAAGACAGCTGAGGACCTTGCGGGGCCGTATGTGTGGGGCCAGTATGACATCCTGGTCCTGCCCCCCTCCTTCCCGTATGGAGGCATGGAGAACCCCTGCCTTACCTTTGCCACCCCCACACTGCTGGTGAGACACCGTACACACATCACAATACCAAATACACCTGCCTGTGTATTCTTTTTTTAACCTTCCTTTGTTCCTATGTTTATCTTCTAGGCTGGAGACAGATCCTTGTCCAATGTAAGTAATCACAGTTCACAGGTGTCCGTGTCTTCTCATGTATGTGTTTATATCTGTGTATGGGTGTGTTAACCTGTGTCCTCCTGTTTCTCTCCAGGTCATAGCCCATGAGATCTCTCACAGCTGGACTGGCAACCTGGTGACCAACAAGACCTGGGAGCACTTCTGGTACGGCACAGAGAAAACATTCTATCAATGTTCTTCTCTCGSTTGAATGAATGGGAATGATATCATGTCAATTGGTGAAATTAGCCATAACTGAGTATCAGACAAATGGGATGGAGAGATAGAAAAGGAAGATCGCTTTCCGGAGTTAATGAGTTCATAATTAGTGTCTGTGACCCTTCCTTCTCCAGGCTGAACGAGGGTCACACGGTGTACCTTGAGAGAATGATTGGCAGGTCGATGGAGAGTGAACAGTTCAGACAGTTCAAGGCCATGGGCGGCTGGAAGGACCTGCAGGAATCGGTGAGAGAACACTACACCCACACATGCATGAGTACCACTGTAACACTGTTACACCACACTGATACCACAAAGCCTTGGTTCAACATTTGGCAGTTTGAAGTGACTCATCCAATGTTTATTATATAATCTGTTTATTTTTCCTGAGTTTGAACCACCAAACACAAAAAAAAAAGAACATATGGAATCGGATATTTCAAGTCACATTTCAAACACCTTTTCGTAGGTGTTGAAGCAGACATACATCTGATTCCTGGCCATGCGACTTGTCTAACGGCCAATCAGATTAATTTGCTCCTCAAGTGGTTTTGTTGGCATATTTGTTTGCTTGCTACTACTCTATTGACAGTTTGACAAGAAATGTGGTAGCTAACCAGCTTCACCAACAAATTGAGTGAGGGATCGGTAGAGAGGTAAACAGTACCTAGCTAGCTAGTTGATTGCTGTGGCTAGCCAAAAAATAAGGACCGTTGTTTTGAAAAGTTAGATCATCTTGACATTTGAGGCTTTAAATGTGTTTCTAATCTATGATTTGTGATCATTCAAAGTAAACTAGAACGTCCCACCTTGGCTTCTACATAAACTTGCTGAATAGGAAGCACCAGCACGCCAACCAATCAGCCTACACCACTGTTGCACAAAACCTTCGTTACCTATGACAATTAGCGTAGACTGTCAGCTAATGATGCTGTCTGAACACACAGAAAATCCGGTCTGTCACTTGTAACCTGCTGTCTGGACAGTCAGTTTTTCCAAACGGATTTGAGCATTGAGCTGCAGTTGAACAAGGCCCTTAAGTAATGTCTGACTTCACTGAAAGACAAGCCACTTACATGTTATTTCTACCTGTGTGTGTTTGCGTTTGTTTGTGTAACGTGCGGCGTGTGCACATGTGGTAGCCGGCCTTATCTAGATCTGTTACCTCTGTTCTCCCAGGTTGAAACCGTTTGGGGCCAAACAACCCTTGACAACCTGGTTCCAACCTGAATGAGGTGGACCCCCGACGATGCTTCTCCCGCTGTCCCCTACCGAGAAGGGGTTTCGCTCTTCTAAATACACATGGAGGAGCTTATGGGAGGACCTGGTGAGAGAAGATAGAGAGACACCAACCAATCCAACACACACACAGTTGCATTTCATTCACGTAAAATTTTTTGTAATTTTGGAAGTCACTTGCTTCGTGTTAATTTGCTGTGTTCTCTTACAGAGGTGTTTTATGGGTGTGAAGTCGTACATCCAGATGTTTGTACAGCAGCGTCACTAAGCTGAGGAGTGGAAGAAGACCTCTTCACCTACTTTTAAGAACAACGTGTACGTAAACCACACTCTCACCTACCAACTTTGCTATCAAAAGCCCCTTTGCTGTGGCTCCTTGAACGTTTCTCTGTTTCACCTTTACCTGCTCCCTTGTCCGATCTCAAGGTGACATCGCTGAAATAAGGTGGACTGGAACGCTGGATGCACACGCTGGGATTGCCCCCGTTCAAACCACAGTGGTGGTTTACCTTACCAACCATCTTCACTCGAGAGTCACTCCATCTGGCTGCCTGTTACACCTTTTGAGCCACACTTTGTTAGTTTGTGGTCTTTTTAAGCTGTTTAGCGTTGGTTTGACTGTTCACTGTCACCATCTGAAGGTGTGTGTGTGTTTGTGTGTGTGTGTGATGGCATTGTGTGTGTGTGGTGGGTGGTGTGTGTGTGTGTGTGGTGTGTGTGTGTGTGTGTTGTGTGTGTGTTTGTGTGTGTTGTGTGTGTGTGTGTGTGTGTGTGTGTGTGTGTTAAATCAATGCCACCCTCCTCCTCCAGATATGACACCACTATGGCAGACGCCTGCATCGCACTGTGTAAGAGATGGGTGAAGGTGAGGGTACATGCTCCACATTGATAATGCATTTGTTCTAGAACCTCATGATGGTAGAACACAGCATTTTTACAMGTTTTTCTGTATGTTAATTTYTCTCTCCCTCTCTAGACCAAAGAGGGGGATCTGGGGAATTTCAGTGAGGTGGATGTGAAGACTCTCTCCACCCACCAGCTTATAGAGTTCYTGTCTCTGCTCCTGCAAGAGGTAGACACGCCTCACTGTCACTCACCTGGTCATCATAGCAACCTTCCATAAGCCATGTGATCGTTCTATTGGAATCCAAAGCAGACCAATGAGCGTATCTTCTCCCCCTAGGAGCCCCTCCCCCTCAGCCATGTGAAGAAGATGCAGGAAGTGTACCGACTCAACGCCTTCAACAACGCAGAGATCCGCTTCAGGTGAGTTCCTGTTCTGGGGTCCCATCGTGCAGTATGTACAGGCAAAGTGTGTGTCATTGTCTCTCACRGTTGGCTCCCTTCTTCCAGGTGGCTGCGGCTGTGTGTCAAGTCCAAGTGGGAGGATGCCGTTCCCATGGCGCTGAAGATGGCGACAGAGCAGGGGAGGATGAAGTTCACACGGCCACTATTCAAGTAACCAGCGGCGCAACTATCTGAGAGACAATCTCTGTTATTAGATGCCATGCGTTGTTGTGCTTTCTGGATCAAATTATTTCTAGGCAGCATCTTGTTAAAAACACGAGTCCTATTCTCYTACTTAGGGACCATTTGTGCTTGTGTTCTACCTAATCCCTCTCTTTCTCCCTCCCTTCTTTTAGAGAGGTGTACAACTTTGATAAGTATCGTGAGGAGGCGGTGCGTGTGTTCATAGCCCACCGGGCAGCCATGCACCCAGTAACGTCTAATCTGGTGGCCAAGGACCTGAAGGTGGACACTGGCAAGAGCACCTGATTCTAATTGGAATCCCACCRGAAGCACTCCGAGGCCGGCATTTTTATYGGGACATACCCCACCCCATTGCCCAAAACGACCGGAGAAAGCTAGAGAGAAGCTTCCTGTCACACCCCCACCTTTAATAACTGTCTACTTTGCTCGGCAGCTATTCAGAATTGTCTTGTTTCTGTTTGTTTTACATTGAGGTTTATGATACGTCGAGCAGAGTTGGGGTCAATTCTGAATTTAATTCAATTCAAACTAATTTGCCACAGCCCACAGGAAGCAGAATTTGAATTGAAAGAAGTAGAATTGAATTCAAACCAATTAAACTAAGACCTGGAAGTCTATTAATTTGACAGATATTTTATAAAAAAGCATATGCCACTTATTAATGCAAAGAATACACATACCATTTTAAATATTATGGCTCTATTCAATCAGATCCGCTTTAGCAGACATCTGCATAGCGGTTGTTTTGACAACRGAGGTGGAACTGTTAAATCTACAAGTGACTCCCCAGCTTTATACCTAAAGCGGACATTGCCATTGGCTGCATGGCGTTGCATTAACAGAAATCCCATGAAGCCTTTTTTACAAGTTTGAACACAGATGTAATCTACACCTCGATTAGGATGATAGAAGTCGTCATTATTTTTTTTAAGGATTTTTCAATTTGGGCATGATTATTTCTATGTAGCCTACACTTTCTTGTCCTGAATTTCTAATGCAAATGAGACTATTGCYGGTTAACRCTTGATCTGATTGATTATAGGCTTTAGTTTGATTATAACTCAAACCAGTATTTTTCTTTGTCATGAGATGATAGCTTATTCCCTTTCATACTAGTGTTTGATCTAATGCGTTCTGGGAAATGTATTCGGATATTTAAAGACATTAAGGAAATTATTATAGACAACCCACAACATGATCTTAGAGTATTTCACACCACTGTAATTATTTCAAATAGTTTGAAGAGAATTCGCAACTCAATTCAGAATTGACCCCAACTCTGACATCTAGGTATTCATCTCAGGGCAGAAAAGTAAAGAAAAAAATCAGTTATAAGATACATTTTTWAAATTTTGGGAGGGAAACTGATTTTAGAATGGTTAAATTTTGTCCAGATTCAAATACAGAACCTGTGTGGATTAGTTACAATATCTCATCCTTTATTTGATGCCATTAAACACCATGATCATAGAGTAGTGAATGTCTCGTGTTTTTTCATGATCAGTTGACAGTATTAGGCAGTTTCACGTCCCAGCATTTGCCCTCTAGCAGTAGTCCTGAGAATTTAAGAATCTGAGAGATGGTTACCAGTCAACACTGGACTACAGACTTCCATCCCAATCTGCTGGCTTCAGACAGAGAGAGAAGGGCTGATAGGTAGATGTGCTGGATCTGGTATATGTGCTGTGTAGGATATAGGGCACCCAGATTGAGGCCAGGATTCAATCCGATTGCGGGTTATAGGAATACAACTTGCGATTGAGCCAGCATGCAGCTTTTACTGGGAATGGGATCTCTRGGAACACGGGAACATTGCCTTTAAAAGCTGCAATGCCTATAACACGTGATCTGATTGAATCCCTGCCCGAGTTTGTTGCTCTGGGGTTGCGGGTTCAAATCTCCACTCTGTGTTTAGAATGTAGCCTCGGAAATCCAAGACCTAAGGCAACAGCACTAATATGCTGGAACATTAATGTGGGAGGCAACCCATCTGCCTGGACTATTTTGAATGCATTTTCATAGTCTATGTTAAATATACATATAGGAAGAGACATGTTTATAGTGTAAACGAGCTGGTGCCTCAGGTGTWAGGAGCTTACCCTCCAATGACAGGTCATGGGTTCAAGACCTGCGTGCAGCACTGGAACTCTTTAATTCAGAACGAGGGGATGAGTCAATGAGCAGCGGTTACTGAGACAATCTCCCAGAAAAAGTGGGCACTTATTTGTTTTCAATAGAGACTGCTCTATATTTAAAAACGAAGGGCCCTATTCAATCTGTATCGCTGATGTGTTACAGATTGCGCAATATACATTTCAAAGTAGTTTCCAATTACTGCTGACATATGCAGTCTCCGCAACGCGGAAACATTGCCATTAAATTACAATTGGGCTTTAGAGCCGAACTTCCGYGATACCCATCGATCTTGATTAAAAAAAATAAGCGGACACTTTTTCCAGGCGGTTTTCTCCATAACAGTTGCTGTCCACGTTTTCGAACCCGTGGAATTGACCCCCCCGCCTCCCATCCAATCAGCCATCATTGTGTGGCAGCCACTCCCTCAGGTGGCCTTGACTCACCGACCAGTGAAGTCCTCAGTATCCAACCATGCTCCAGAGCAGGCACCTGGATTCATGCCTACAACCATGTGCTTTGGKGGCCAGAGCCACAGACTCCCTTACACTTTAACACTTCCCTCTGTATTTTTGACAGAGAGTTACAGAAATCCACACAAAACAGGTGTTTTGAACCTACAACTCTGTCTACAAGGCAGGGGATTTAACCCCAGAGCCACAAACTCCTTCACATACTATATCTAGCCACTCCCCTTTATACAAGTGGCAGGTTTAGACAGGAATGAACAAGCTGAGAGTAATCCCAGCAGCTATTTCTGACTGAACACAATATCCACACCTGTGCAGGAGGCAGACTGCATAAGAAGTTTCCCTCCCTATCTCACTGGAATCCCCAGCCCCAGGTCTTCCTCCCATCCTCTCCCCTACAGGAGTCCCCCTCAAATGTTCAAACATGACAACATGATGTCAGAATGTCTGTCTTTATTATCCAATGTGTGAAGTAAAACATCATTCATGTCATTTTAAAAAGGTTTTAAAAAATTAGTACCGTTTCTTTTTACATAATATACATTTTTCTAAATGGTTAATAAATAACAATACAAATCATTCACACATGCCACATATCGCCATAACAACAGCCTGGGTGAGTATAGTGAGCATAGAGCCATCAGTCTCAGAGGCCCGTCAGTCAGRGGTATAGCAGGATGTGTGTAGCAGTGGGGATTGGGGAAACATCTCCAATCCTAAAAACTGATCATCCATACACAGTCCCGCCTTGATCCTGGTCATAACGTTGTATCAGAGGGGAAGTGACCTCACAACCGTGACCCTGATCGCAGCTTTAGAGGGGAAGTGACGTGTCTGTGCTTAGGCCCAGTTGTTCAGGTTCAGGCCCAGTTTTGCAGGATAGAGCTCATGCCCAGTTGTGCAGGCCTCGGGATAGAGCTCATGCCCAGTTGTGCAGGCCCAGGCCCCGGGACAGCATGATGGCCTCCAGGTCTCTGTCCTCCTGGCTCTCCTGCAGACGCTGCTCCTCCAGCAGAGACACCAGAGCATCTCTCTGCTCCACCACCTCCAACATCTCCCCCAGGATTAGCTTCTCCTCAGCCAGCTCTGCCTCACCCTTCAGGTGGTCTGAAAGAGAGGGAGAGAGGGAGTKAGAGAAGGCTGAAAACAGAGAATTTATTACGAGCGTTATGGTACTGTGTGACGTGTGTGTGTTTGCATATGTATGTGTACTTACCATCCACGGCCATCCTCTCTCTGAGCTCCTGTTGAAGACGGCTCTGTCTGTCCTCCAACTCCAGCTCCCGAGCACTGAGGGAGAGACAGTTGCCATGGAGACAACATCAGTCCACAGGGTCGAGCACAAAGACACTGATGACTCAGATAATTGCATACTGCGCCCAGGCATACTACACTGCTCAAAAAAATAAAGGGAACACTTAAACAACACAATGTAACTCCAAGTCAATCACACTTCTGTGAAATCAAACTGTCCACTTAGGAAGCAACACTGATTGACAATAAATTTCACATGCGGCAGATCCGGGACAAGGTAGCATGTCAAGTGAAACAGGTCAGGCGTTCCGTAGTCGCAGGCAGAACAGTGAACTGACACAGCGCTGACCAGGTGGACTGGGGACAGCACAGGAGTCATCAGGCCAGGTAGTCCTAAGGCATGGTCCTAGGGCTCAGGTCCGCAGAGAGAAGAGATAAGAGAGAGGCAGAGGAGGCAGAGAGGAGAATTAGAGGGAGCATACTTTAAATTCACAGGACACCGGATAAGACAGGAGAATACTCCCAGATTACAGTATAACAGACTGACCCTAGCCCCCGACACATACACTATGGCAGGCATAAATACCGCGAACAGGAGAAGGAGGTCGGAGACACTGTGGCCCCGTCGACGATACCCCCAACAGGGCCAACCAGGATGATATAACCCCACCCACTGTGCCAAAGCGACAGAGGGTATCTTCAAACCACCAACTTTACTATTCCTGAGACAAAGGCGAGGTATAACCCACCAAAGATCTCCGCACGGCACAACCCTAAGGGGGCGAGGCCCAATCATATTATGCATGAACCCAAAAGGCTTAATAAGATCACATGGTCCTCGCCTACTAAGCATATACATCATAACAGGTTTTTGAAAATCAAGTAAGCTAGGTGGTAGGTAACCCAGGTAAGCTAGGGGTGGTAGGTAACCCAGGTAAGGCTAGGTGGTAGGTAACCCAGGTAAGCTAGGTGGTGTAAACCCAGGTAGAGCTGGTGCGTAGTTAACCCGGTAACTAGTGTTAGGTTAACCCATAAGAGTTGGAAAAAGCTGTCGTTCATGTTTAAAAATAAAACCTGAGACGAATATCATTTAAACCTTCCATGTAGTTACCCCGTCCCAACCCCCTACTAAAATGGTTGCTCCTGTAGTTACCCCGTCCCACCCCCTCCTCTAAAATGTTGCCTGTAGCTACCTCCGTCCAAACGCCCTCCTAAATTGGCTGTCGTACTACCCCGTCCCAACCCCTCCTAAATGCTGTCCTGTTAGCTACCCCGTCCCAACCCCCTCCTAGATTGGTCTGCCTGTAGCTACCCCGTCCCAACCCCTCCTAAAATGGCGCTCATGTAGCTACCCCGTCCCAAACCCGTCCTAAAAATGGCTGTCCTGTAAGCTACCCCGTTCCCAACCCCCTCCTAATCGGCTGTCCCTGTAGTTACCCCGTCCAACCCCCTCCTTAAAATGGCCTTCATGTAGCTACCCGTCCCAATCCCCCTCCTTAAAATAGGCTGTCATGTAGCTACCCCGTGCGCCAACCCTCCAATGGCTGTCCCTGTAGCTACCCCGTCCCATCCCCCTCCTAAAAATGGCTGTCTTGTAGTTACCCGAGCGTCCCACCCCCCTCCTCTGAAAATGGCTGTCCTAGGTACCCGTCCCAAGACCACCTCCTAAGTATGGCTGTCCTGTAGCCCTACCCCGTCCCAACCCCCTTCCTAAAATCGCTGTCCGTGTAGTACCCATCCAACCCCTTCTAAAATGGCCTGCATGTGTTACCCCGTCCCAACGCTCCTAAAATTGGCGTGTCATGTAGTTCCCCGTCCCAACCCCTCCTTTAAAATGGCTGCTCATGTAGTACCCCGTCCCAACCACCTCCTAAAATGGCGGTCATGTAGCTACCCCGTCCCAACCCCTCCTAAAATGGTCTGTCTGTACCTACCCGTCCCAACCCCTCCTAAATGGCTGTCCTGTAGCTACCTCCCAACCCCCTCCTAAAATGCTGTCTGTAGCTACCCGGCCCAACCCCTCCTTTAAAAATGGCTGTCCGTAGTTACCCCGTCCAACCCCCCCTCCTAAAAGTGGCTGTTCCTGTAGCATAACCGTCACACCCCCCTCCTAAAATGGCTGTCTGTAGTTACGCACGTGTCCCAACCCCCTCCTAAAATGGCTGTCCTTTGTTAGCTACCCCCGCCCAACCCCCTTCTAAAATGGCGGTCATGTAGCTACCCCGTCCCAACCCCTCCTAAAAGTGGCTGTCCTGTAGTTACCCCGTCCCAACCCCCTCCTAAAATGGCGGTCCTGTAGCTACCCGTCCCAACCCCCTCCTAAAATGGCTGTCCTGTAGTTACCCTGTCCCAACCCCCTCCTAAATGTCTGTCATGTAGCTACCCGTCCCAACCCCCTCCTAAGAATGGTGTCCTGTAGTACCCGTCCCAAACCCCCTCCTAAATGCTGTCCTGTAGTTTCCCTGTCCCACCCCCTCCTAAATGTCTGTCATGTAGTTACCCGTCCCACCCCCTCCTAGAATGGCTGTCCTGTAGCTAACCCGTCCCAAACCCCCTCCTAAAATGGCTGTCATGTAGCTACCCCGTCCCAACCCCCTCCTAAAAATGGCTGTCATGTAGCCAACCCCGTCCCAACCCCTCCTAAAATGCTGTCCTGTAGCTACCCCTCCCAACCCCTCTAAAATGGCTGTCCTGTAGTTACCTGTCCAACCCCCTCCTCAAAAAGGCTGTCCTGTAGGACCCTGTCCCAACCCCCTCCTAAAATCTCTGTCATGTAGCTACCCCGTCCCACCCCCTCCTAAAATGTTGTCATGTTAGTTACCCAGTCCAACCCCTCCTAAAATGGCTGTCCTGTAGCTTACCCTGTCCCAACCCCTCCTAAAATGGTGTCAGTAGTTACCCGTCCCAACCCCCTCCTAAAATGGCGCGTCATGTATTACCCCGTCCCATCCCCCTCCTAAAATGGCTGTCCTGGTAGCTACCCCGTCCCACCCCTCTAAATGGCTGTCCTGTATTTACCCTGTCCAACCCCTCCTAAAATGCTGTCCTGTATTACCCCGTCCCAACCCCCTCCTAAAATGTCTGTCATGTAGTACCCCGTCCCAACCCTTCCTAAAATGGTGTCCTGTAGCCTCCCTGTTCCCAACCCCTTCCTAAAATGGCTTGTCTGTAGTTACCCCCGTCCCAACCCCCTCCTAAAGGCTGTCCTGCTACCCTGTCCAACCCCTCCTAAATGGGCTGTCATGTAGTTACCGCCCAACCCCCTCCTTAATGGCTGTCCTGTATCTACCGTCCCAACCCCTCCTAAAATGGTGTATGTTAGTTACCCGTCCCCAACCCTCCTCAAAATGGCTGTCATGTAGCTACCCCGTCCCCACCCCCTCCTTAAAGGTTGTCATTTGTTACCGCCGTCCCAACCCCCTCCTAAAATGGCTGTCCGTAGCTACCCCGTCCAACCTCTCCTAAAATGTCTGATCATGTACTACCCCGTCCCAAACCCCCTCCTAAATGGCTGTCCTGATCAGCTACCCCATCCAACACCTCCTAAATGGCTTGTCTTTAGTTACCCCGTCCCAACCCCCTCCAAAATGCTGTTCATGATAGCTACCACCGTCCCAACCCCCTCCTAAAAGGTGTCATTGTAGCTGACCCGTCCCATCCCAGCTCCTAAAATGGCTGTCCTGTAGCTACCCCGTACCAACCCCCTCTAAATTGGCCTCCTGTATCCTACCCATCCCAACCCCCCTCCCTAAAATGGGCGTCCTGTATGCCCCTGTCCCAACCCCTCCCTACAAGGCGGCTGTAGTTACCCTTCCAACCCTCCTAAAATGTCTGTCTGTATTACTCCCTCCCCCCCCTCCTAAAAATGGCTGTCCTGTAGCTTACCCTGTCCCCAACCACTCCTAATGGTGTCATGTAGTTACCCGTCCCAACCCCCTCCTAAAATGGCGTCATGAGCTACCCCGTCCCACCCCCTCCTAAAAATGCTTCATTGTAGTTACCCCGTCCCAACCCCCTCCTAAAATGGCTGTCCTGTAGCTACCCCGTCCACCCCTTCCTAAAAATGGCTGTCCTGTAGACCCCGTCCCAACCCCTCCTAAAAGGCTGTCCTGTAGCTAACCCCGTCCCAACCCTCTCCTAAATGTCTGTCATGTAGTACCACCGTCCCAACCCCCTCCTAAAATGGCTGTCCTGTAGCTACCCCGTCCCAACCTCCTCTAAAATGCTTCCTGTAGTACCCTGTCCCAACCCCCTTCTAAAATGGCTGTCCTGTACTACCCTGTCCCACCCCTCCTAAAAATGGCTGCCTGTAGCTACCCGCTCCCAACCCCCGGCCTAAATGGGCTGTCCGTAGCTACCTGTCCACCCCCTCTAAAATGGCTGTCCTGTAGCTAACCCTGTCCAACCCCCTTCTAAAATGGCTGCTGTAGCTACCCGTCCCAACCCCCTCTAAAATGGCTGTCCTGTAGCTACCCTGTCCCAACCCCTCCTAAATGGCTGTCCTGATTACCCCGTTCCAACCACTCCTAAATGGCTGTCCTGTCAAGCTACCCGTCCCAACCCCTCCTAAAATCGCTGTCCTTAGTTACCCCAGTCCCAACCCCTCCTAAAATGGCTTCATGTAGTTACCCCGTCCCCAACCGGCCTCCTAAAATGGCTGTCCATTAGTTACCCCGTCCCCAACCCCTCTAAAAATTGGCTGTACATGTATTACCCCGTCCAACCACCTCCTAAAATGGCTGTCATGTAGCCTACCCCTCCCAACCCCCCTCTAAATGTCTGTCATGTACCTACCCCGTCCCCCATACCCCCTCTAAAAAAGGCTGGCCTGTAGCACCCGTCCCACCCCCTCCTAAATGGCTGTCCTGTAAGTACCCCGTCCAACCCCCTCCTAAATGGCTGTCCTGTAGTTACCCCGTCCCAACCGCCCCCTAAAATGGCTGTTCCTGTAGCTTAACCCGTCACATCCCCCCTCCTAAATGGCTGTCCTGTAGTTACCCTGTCAACCCCTCCCTAAATGGCTGTCCCTGGTAGCTACCCCCTCCCAAACCCCATCCTACAAATGCCTGTCATGTAGCAACCCCGTCCCAACCCCTCCTAAAATGCTTGTCCTGGGAGTTACCCGTCCCAACCCTCTAAAATGCTGTCCTGTAGCTCCCCGGTCCAACCCCCTCCTAAAAGGTCTGTCCTGAGTTCCTGTCCCAACCCCTCCTAAAATGTCTGTCATGTAGCTACCCGTCCCAACCCCCTCCTGAATGGCTGTCCGTAGCTTACCCGTCCAACCCCCTCCTAAAATGGCTGTCCTTAGTTACCCTGTCCAACCCCCTCCTAAAATGTCTGTCATGTAGTGACCCCGTCCCCAACCCCTCTAGAATGGCTGTCCTGTAGCACCCGTCCAACCCCTCCTAACAATGGCTGTCCTGTAGCTACCCAGTCAACCCCCTCCTAAAATGCTGTCCTGTATTACCTTTTTTTTTTTTCCTCCAAAACCCCCCCCCCCTTTTTTCTTTTTAAAAATTGGGGGCCTTTTTTTTCCTGGTAAGGTTTTAAAAACCCCCTGTTTTTCCACCCCCTCCTAAAAATCTCTGTCATTGTAGCTACCCCCGTCCCAACCCCTCCTAAAAAAAAAAAAAAAATTGTCTGTCATGTATACCCCGTCCCAACCCCCTCCTAAATGGCTGTCCTGTAGCTACCCTGTCCACCCCTCCTAAAATGGCTGCAGGTAAGTTCCCCGTCCCAACCCCCTCCTAAATGGCTGTCATGTAGTCTTACCCCGTCCCAACCCCCTCCTAAATGCTGTCATGTAGGTAACCCGTCCCTTCCCCTCCCTTGAAAAAAAATGGGGGGGCTTGTGTTTCCCCTGTTAAGGGGGCTTAAAAACCCCGCGGTTCCCCCCAAACCCCCCCCTTCCTAAAATGGCTGTCCGTGTATTTACCCTGTCCAAACCCCCTCCTAAAATGCTGTCCTGTAGTTACCCCGTCCCACCCCTCCTAAAAGTGTCTTCATGTAGTACCCGTCCAAACCCCCTCCTAATGGCTGTCTGGAGCTACCCTTCCCACCCCTCCTAAATGGCTGTCATGTAGTTACCCCTCCCACCCCCTCCTAATGCTGTCCTGTAGCGTACCCTGTCCCAACCCCTTCCTAAAATGGCTGTCATGTAGTTACCCGTCCCAACCCCTCCTGATGCTTCCTGTAGGACCCTGTCCCAAACCCCTCCTAAAATGGCTGTCAGTAGTTACCCGTCCCAACCCCTCCTAAAAATGGCTGTCATGAGCTACCCCGTTCCCAACCCGTCCACAATGGCTGTCATTGTAGTTACCCCGTCCCACACCCCCTCCTAAAGGGCTGTCTGTAGCTACCCCGTCCCAACCCTCTTCCTAAAAAGTCTTGTCATGTTACTACCCCGTCCCAACCCCCGCCTAAAATGCTGTCCTGTAGCTACCCCGTCCCAACCACCTCCCTAAAATGGCTGGTCCTGTAGTTTACCCCGTCCCAACCCCCTCTAAAAATGCTGTTCATGTAGCTACCCGTCCAACCCCTCTAAAATGGCTGTCATGTAGTACCCCGTCCCATCCCCCTCCTAATGGTGTCTGTAGCTACCGTCCCAACCCCCCTAAATGGCGTCCTGTAGCTACCCGTCCCAACCCCCTCCTAAAAGGCTTCCTGTAGTTACCCTGTCCCACCCACTCCTAAAATGGCTGTCCTGTATTACCTGTTCCCAACCCCCTCTAAAATGTCTGTCTGTAGTTACCCCGTCCCAACCCCCTACTAAATAGCTGTCATGTAGTTACCCCGTCCCATCCCCTCCAAAATGGCTGTCCTGTAAGCTTACCCCGTCCCAGACCCTCTCCTAAAATGGCTGTCCTGTATTGACCCGTCCCAAACCCCCTCTAATGGCTTCGTAGTTCCCGTCCACCCCTCTAAAATGTCTGTATGTAGGTACCCCGTCCCAACCCCCTCCTACAATGGCTGTCCGTAGCTACCCTGTCCGAACCCCTCCTAAAATGGCTGTCATGTAGTACCCCGTCCCAACCCCCCCTAAAATGCTGTCTGTAGCTACCCGGCCAAACCCCTCCTAAAATGGCTGCATGTAGTTACCCTCCCAACCCCCTCCTAAAAATGGCTGTCCTGTAGCTACTGTCCCACCCCCCCTAAATGGCTGTCATGTAGTTACCCCGTCCCAACCCCTCCTAAAATGGCTGTCATGTAGCTACCCCCGTTCCAACCCCTCCCTAAAATGGCTGTCATGTAGTTACCCGCGTCCAACCCCCTCCTAATGCTCCGGTAGCTACCCCGGCCAACCCTTCTCCCTAAAATGTCTTCATGTAGCTACCCCGCCCACCCTCTAAAAACTGGCTGTTCCTGTAGCACCCCGTCCCAACCACCTTGTCTAAAATGGCGTCCTGTAGTTAACCTCCGTCCCAACCCCCTCCAAATGGCTGTCATGTGAGCTCACCCCGTCGCCACCCCTCCTAAAATGGCTGTATGTAGTTACCCTCCCCTCCCCTCCTAATGCATGTCCTTGTAGCTACCCCGTCCCAACCCCTCCTAAATGCCGTCCTGTAGTACCCAGTCCCACCCCCTCCTTAAATGGCTTCCTGTAGTTACCTGTCCCACCCCCTCCTAAAATGCTGTCCTTACTTACTCCCGTCCCAACCCCCTAAAATGTCTTCATGTAGTACCCCGTCCCAACCCCTCCTAAAATGGCTTCTGTAGCTACCCTGTCCAACCCCACCTAAAAGGCTGTATTAGCTACCCGTCCCAACCCCTCCTAAATGGCTGTCATGTAGTACCCCCGTCCCACCCCCCTCCTAAAATGGCGGTCCTGTAGCTACCCCGTCCCAACCCCCTCCTAAAATGGCTGTCCTGTAGCTACCCCGTCCAACCCCTCCAAAATGCTGTCCTGTAGCTTACCCGTCCCACCCTCTCCTTAAAATGGCTTGGGCATTGTAGCTACCCCGTCCCACCCCTTCTAAAATCTGTCCTTGTAGCTATCCCCGTCCCAACCACCGCTAAAATGGCTTCTGAGCTACCCCGTCAACCCCCTCCTAAAATGGCTGTCCTAGCTACCCCGGCCAACCACTCTTAAATGGCTGTCGCTGTAGCTACCCCGTCCCAACCCCCTCCTAAAATGGCTGTCCTGTAGCTACCCCGTCCCAACCCCTCCTAAATGTCTGTCATGTAGCTACCCCGTCCCAACCCCTCCTAAAATGGCTGTCTGTAGACCCTCCAGTCTAAAATGGCTTCCTGGTAGCTATAATTTTAAAATGGCTGCCCTATTATGTAATCAAGGGCTGTCTGGCTACTGTTCATTAAATGGGTTTGGCCTTAATTAAATGGGTCTTAGTTCAAAAGGCTGTCTGTGACTGTACTGCTAAAATGGCTGTTGTAGTAGTACTTAAAATGGTTGTGTAGTAGTAATTAACATGGTTCTGTGCTATGTATTAAACTGTTGTTCCTGTGTACGTGAAAGATAAAATGGCTGTGTAGTTAGTAATTAAAGGCTTCTGTAGCTAGTAACTAATTGCTCTTTTTGTTGTGTTGTGAAATGGAGGGGTTGGAGGGGTAGTAGTAAGACAGATTTTAGGAGGGGTTGAGGGGTAATAAGGACGATATTTAGGAGGGTTGGAGGACGTGGGGTGAACCAGAGAATTTTAGGAGGGGTGGGACGGTAGCACCTACAGGAAATTTTAGGAGGTGACAGGGTAGTACAGGAAGGGATTTTAGGAGGCGGTTGGGAGGTGGTAGACAGGAAGATTAGGAGGGGTTGTAAGGGAAAAATTTTAGGAGTGGGAAGGTTAGAATTTAGGAGTGGTTGGGAACAGGTAATAGGGAAACATTTAGGTTTGGACAAGGGTAGTACATGAAATTTTGGAGGTTGGACAGCGATACAAGAAACATTTTAGAAGGATTTGGGAGTGTAGTAAGGAACAGATTTAGGAGGTGGGGTAAGAAAAGATTTAGGGGGGTTGGGAGGGGTAGATAAATAACATTTTAGGAGGGTTGGAAGGTGTAAGGAAAGATTTTAGAGGGGGTTGGTGGAGTGAAGGAAAGATTTTAGGAGGTGGTTGACGGGGTAGCTACAGGAAAGATTTTGGAGGTTGGGAGCGGTAGCTACAGGAAAGATTTTAGGAGTGGTTGGAAGGCTGGGTAGTTAGCAGGAAGATTTTAGGAGGGGTGAGGTGTAATGACAGATTTAGGAGAGGTGGGACGGCGGGTAGTACAGGAAGAATTTTAGGAGGTTGGGACGTGTTAGTACAAGGATTTTTAGGAGGGGTTGGAGGTGGAGTAAGGACAGTTAGAGGGATGGAGGGGGTAATTCATGAAGATTTAGGAGGGGGTTTGGAGGGGTGTAATGATTTAGGAGGGTTGGAAGGTAGTAAAAGCATTTTTAGGAGGGATTGGGGTACTTAGATGACAGAAAATTTAGGAGGGGTGGACAGGTAACTAAGGAAGATTAGGGGTTGGGACAGGGGTATAAGACAGATTTAGAGGGTTGGACTGGTAGGTAAAGGGATTTTAGAGGGGTTGGGACGGGGGTAGCTAAGAAGTTAGGAAGGGGGTGGGCGGGGGGGAGTAAACTACCATGAAGCATTTTAGGAGGGTTGGAGGAGTAGTAAATGAGCATTTAGGAGGGGTGCGGACGGGGTTACAGGAAATTTTGGGGGTGGTATTGGGACGGGAAGGTGCTTACAGGATTTTTAGGAGGGTTGGGAGGGGGTAGGGGGGAGAGAGAGAGGTAAGGGTCGGGAGTAGCGGGAAAGAGAAGTAGGGATAGGGGGAAAGAGCGGAGGGAGAAGGGGAAGATTGGGTGCACACAGAATGTGAGGGGAGGGTAGGGTGGGACAGGCGGAGGGAGGGGTAGGCGAGGGAAAGGGAGAGGTCATTAAGGGGGTAGGTGGGAACGAAGAGAGGGAGGGTAGAGGAGAGAGAGTAGCATG
>NC_036864.1:3026483-3033312 GCF_002910315.2 Salvelinus sp. IW2-2015
GAGAGAAAGAGAGAAGAAGTGTAAGGAACCATGGGTAAGATTGGAGGATAATTCATAGTTGGAGGGAATCACAGGAGGTGGGTGGCACCTTAATTGAGGAGGACGGGTTTGTGGTAATTACTGGAGCCGGATCAGTGGGTTGGTATCAAATACGTCAAAGACATGGTTTCCAAGTGTTTGATGCCATTCCATCTGCTCCGTTCCTGCCATTATTATGAGCCGTTCTCCCCTCAGCAGATCCACTGGATGGAATGCAGCATATAGTATGTGAGGTACATACCTCCCAGGTGCAAGTCCAGCTCTTCACTGTCATTCGACTCTCCCCAGTAGTCTAAAATAAGAACATACTAGGGAGTTGACCACATGACCACACGTACACTGATCATATGCATAGTCAAACTAACTAAGAGTAATATATGTAAAACAAACCATGATGTCAAACAGGTTTGTAAACAATGTGTTTACCTGCTTCCCCTCTCAAGGCCTTCTCCACAGCCACACCCCTCTCCTCCAGCTGCCTCTGCTTCTCCTCCACCTGCTCCAACTGCCTTTGGATCATCTGACAAGGCCCATTTTATACAMTCAAGCCCTGTTTATACCCGATTCTAACACGCATTATTTGTCCTGATCTTGTCCACATTCTGATTGGTGTAGAGGTGCTGACTAATGGGGAATAAACTGGAAGCTATAAAAACAAAGAGAGTTGCACACTCGATGTACAAACTCCCAGTAAACCGACTCTCTTTGTTTTTATAGCTTACAATCAACATGTGTCTTAAAATCAATCAATAATGAATAGCTGTCAAATCATTTGCATACAGGGAGGGACCAGAACATCTGGTCAGAATGTGGACACAGTGGACGGATATGAGATATTTTAATACCACGACTGGACATATTTCTGAAAATGTGRGCACAATCAGAATGTGGACAAGATCAGGACAAAAGATACATGTTAGCGCCATCTATAATATCAATGTGCCTTCAAACAAATCACACGCCCAGTCACACACACATGAGAAACCTACGTCCTACCTGGGCTCTGTGCAGTCTCTTGAGTTGCTCCTGTTTGGCCTGTTTGCGCGCTGCCCTCTGCACTCTGCGTGTTAACCTGGCATCTAGCTGCTCCTCCTCTGGGTCTCTGTCTCTGTGGAACATGGCCTCTGACACRTTCAGGCTRGACGGGTCCTTCAGGTCCTTCATGTGCACCAGTACCCCCACCACTTCCGTAGGGCACGATGACCTCCGCTGTGTATCCATATGGGGGGAGCTGTCCAGCTCCCTCTCTTTCCCCACGTGCCTCTTTAGGAGAGAGAGAGAGAGAGTCAGCAGCCTACACACAGACACACACATAGCATGCGCGTACACAGACACACACACACACCATTAAGATTCGACCACAGCAGCAAATTCTGAGTATAGACACTACTGAGGTTTAGGGGCGATAAGGAGCACAGAACGGCTTGATGCAACCAATGGGAATGTTCACACTAACTTAATGGGAATGTTCACACTACCTTAACGGGAATGTTCACACTACCTTAACGGGAATGTTCACACTACCTTAACGGGAATGTTCACATTGCCTTAACGGGAATGTTCACACTACCTTAACGGGAATGTTCACACTACCTTAACGGGAATGTTTACACTACCTTAACGGGAATGTTCACACTACCTTAACGGGAATGTTCACACTACCTTAATGGGAATGTTCACACTACCTTAAGCTGTATGTCGTACTAAAGTTATTTTTAAAAATCTAACACAGCGGTTGCATTAAGAACTAGTGTATCTTTCATTTGCTGTACAACATGTATTTTTTAGTAAAGTTTATGATGAGTTATTTGATTAGATTAGGTGACTGTCCAAGATTTCTCCGGACAATTTTGTGCATTTTGACTACGTATTCACATTGTAAAACCACAATTTGTACCGCTAAATATGCACATTTTCGAACAAAACATATATGTATTGTGTAACATGATGTTATAGGACTGTCATCTGATGAAGTTTGTCAAGGTTAGTGAATAATTTTATATCTTTTGCTGTTTTTTTGCGATCGCTACCTTTGGGTGATGAAATGCGGTTGTGTGGTTGGCTATGTAGTAAGCTATATATGCTATATTGTGGTTTCGCTGTAAAACACTTAAAACTGAGAATATTGGCTGGATTCACAGAGTTTGTCTTTCATTTGCTGTACACCATGTATTTTCATAAATGTTTTATGATGAGTATTTAGGTATTTCACGTTGCTCTCTGTATTATTCTAGCTGCTTTGGTGATATTTGTGATGGTAGCTGCAATGTAAAACTATGATTTTCCTGAATATGCACATTTTTCGAACAAAACATAGATTTATTGTATAACATGTTATAGACTGTCATCTGTATGAAGTTGTTTCTTGGTTAGTGACTATTTATCTTTATTTGGTCGATTTGTGATAGCTACCTATGCGGTAAAAAAATTGTGAAAAATTGCGGTTGAGTCTTTTTTCTATGTGGTTAGCTAATAGAAATACATATTGTTTTTTTTGCTGTAAAATTAAAAATCGGAAATGATGGCTGGATTCACAAGATGTTATCTTCATTTGGTGTCTTGGACTTGTGATTTCATGAAAATTATATTATATGAATCTGTCGTTTCTAGGCTATGTATGTCAGCTTTTTTGATGGGGGATCCCAGATCCGGGTTTGTGACTCGTGAGAAGTTAATGGGAATGTTCCACTGCCTTAATGGGAATGTTCACACTGCCTTAATGGAATTCCCTGCTGGGAATGTTCCACTGCCTTAGGGAATTTCACACTAACTAACGGGATGTTTCACTGACTTAATGGAATGTTCACACTGCCTTAATGGGAATGTTCACACTGCGCTTAATGGGAATGTTCACACTACCTTAACGGGAATGTTCACACTACCTTAACGGGATGTTACACTAACCTTACGGGAATGTTCAAGTCCTTCGGGATGTTCCACCCCTTACGCTTGACGGGATGTTACCACCTTTGACGGGGAATGTTCATCCCTACCTTACTGGGGAATGTTCACACTGCCTTTACCGCGAAATGTTCATGCCTTCGGATGTTCCTGCCTTAACGGTATGTTTCACCTGCCTTACGGTGTTCACACGGCCTTAATGGAACGTTCCACTAACTTAATGGAATGTTCACACTGCCTTAATGAATGTTCACAACTTAATGGGAATGTTCACACTACTTTAAATGGGATGTTCACCTGCTTACGGAAATGTTCACCGCCTTGGGGATCGTTCAACTGCCTTAACCGAGGAATTGTTCCACTGCCTTATGGAATGTTCCACTCCTTAATGGGAATGTTCACACTACCTTAATGGGAATGTTCACACTACCTTAATGGGAATGTTCACACTACCTTAATGGGAATGTTCACACTACCTTAATGGCATACGCCCTCTTAAAGGCCAGGGCATGAGGCACATATGCAGACTTGGAAAGATGAAGACCAAAGAACAATCAGAATAGGGCACACAATATATAGTATTTCTAGTTCACACAAAACGTACTCTAAATCGGAACTTACAAACTATTTATTACAGCTATAAACGACCCATCTACACAATGGGAGAAGCGTAACCTCGCTCAGTAACGCTGCTGTAACTATCTCTAACTAGACTAGGACACAACGGCCTGCATCGTACTGCCACAAAAAGGTATACCTCCCCTTCCTCATTCTCCTCTTCCTCCTCCTCCTCAATGGTTTCGTTCTGGGAAGACGCTAGGTCAAACAGCTCCAGACGAAGCTGAAAACATTCATCCATTAAGAGATTTACCTGAGCCTCTGAAGACAGGAGATGATAAAGACCAGATATCCCCTAACACATACGACATCAGCCTCCTATAGTGTGAATGAATTTCCTCCAAACAATCACTGTAAAGATCGCTGGCATCCACAGAGCTGTAGAGCTGATCAGAGGTCTGTAGTGACATCACTGACTCCCACAGTCAGAGCTGTAGTGTAATGTCAGCCTGCTGCTCTGAGATCAGTGGTCGTGTTAGTAGTGATGTTCTTACGTTGGCCTTGGGGTTCATGGAGCATCTCTCCATCACAACAGAGCAGGTGATGTCTGACTCCTCCGGCTCTGACCAGCTCTGGCGCTCCCTGAACTTCACACCTGCACAAACACAGAGGTTCACCTTAGAAATTCCCTATACCAGATCACCAGTGTGTGTGTGTGTGTGTGTGTGTGTTTGTGTGTGTTACCTCTTCTCTCTGCAGAAGTTTTCCTCTTGCTCTGCTCTTTGGGGGCTGGGGCTGTTGTCGTATTGGGAAGGGAAGTCCTGCCCTTCTTCTTCCTGTCCCTCTTATAGCCAGAGATGACAGCTCTCCACAKGCCCAGGGGTCCACCCTCTCCTATGCCCGCTTCAGACACACTCTGGCTGGGGGGCTGGTTGTCCCTGCGGCACTTACGTGAAGAGAAGAGGGAGCCCCCCTGGAGTTGTGTGAGGAGGAGGGGAGGCAGGCTCTCTGTGAGTCTGTGGGGGTCCAGACCTCCAATGCTCTTCCCTGGGAGAGGCTCCCTTCCTAGGGTGATTTTCATGTCCTCCCAGCCCACCCCCATGGCTGCTCTCTCTATCTCCCTCCTCCTCTCCATCTCCCTCTTCCTCCCGATTTCTCTCTCGTCTCTGGGCACTGCCTTAAGGGGCTTCAGACTAACCTCGCTCCTCAGTGACTGTGTGACAGGCAGATCGAGGTCTCAGGTAAGCCAGAGGTTCATGTATCTGTGTCGTGTTGTGTTTCACGACGTAATGCTTGTGACGTGTGGTGGTTTGTTGCACAGAATGTGTTTCTTAGTGACGCCGTGAGTGGTGTAACGATGTCCTGAGTGTGTAAAGAATGTTATGAGTGCCAAAGAATGTGACATTGACTTTGGGTAAGTGTATGTCTGTGTGTGGTGGTGTGTGTCTGTGTGTGGTGTGTGTCTGGTGTGTGTGTCAGTGGTCTCTGATTGGGAGTGGGTCCGGCTTGGTAAAGCTTCTTATGTGTGTGGTGTGTGTGTGTATATGTTGTGTGTGTGTGTGTGTTTTGTGTGTGTGCGCTCAGTGGCATCTCTGATTGAGAGGGGTGGTGGCTTGGCTAAAGCGCGTGCGCGGCACGCCAGAACGTATAGAGCTGGAGAACTACCGTGTGAGCCTGGGGAGCCTGGAGACTGAGCAGCTAACAGATGAGCCGGAGGAGGTGCCAGAGGAGACGCTGGCCAATTACAACCCTCAGTCTGCTGGTGACAGAGGAGAAGAGGCCAATCAAAAGTGCGCGTTGCGGGACAAGAGCAACGAGGCTCCAGGTCAGCATTACAAAACACATTCATTTTATTTTATCTAGCGTGTCACTCTTTTCCCCTCTCTCTCTCGCTATCTATTCCTACTTCTCCCTCGCCTCTTTCTCTCCGCTATCTATCCTTACCTCTCTTTCCTCCCCTCTTTCTCTCTCGGCTATCTAATCTCCGCTGTCTCTCTGTCTCTTTCCTCTCGCTATTATTCCTCTCTTCTCTCTCTCTTTCTCTCTCGCTATCCTTCTTCTCGCTATCCTCTCTCGCCATCTGTCTCCCTGGCTCTCCCGTCTGTCTCTCTCGCTCTTTCTCTCCTCTCTTTCTCTCTTCCCCCTTTTCTCTTGCACACACACTTACCACACGAACACACACCACTAATTGCCTTCCTCTCTCCTTCATAGTTTCGGATCAGGACGGAGGAGGAGGGGGAGAGCAGCGGGCTCTAACCAATGACCTGGCTAGAGACTCCTGGAGGAAGGCCATGGAACTACACGACGTCTCAGAGGAGAGAGAGAGACGACGAAGAAGAGACAGGAGAGGAGGAAGGAGAGGTTGATGAGACTGATATGATGAGGAGGAAGTTATCCTAGTGAATGGTAATTGGTTCCTTTTTCTCTGTTTCTCTGTGTTGTTCTCATGTGCTGTCATCACTGCTGGTAGAAGGTGAGTACTCCCGTGTGAGAGGGAGCGTCATTCAGGGTCTGTGGCTCTCTCCCTCTAGAAGAGGTGGAGGAGACAAGGTGGCACCTGCCACATAGAAGAAAGACTAACAAAACATGTTTATCATTTTATTATGTATTGTTTTGTTACGAACCTTTATCATGTTTTTGTTGTGTCCTTGAGCATAAGACACACAGTAGCCAGAATTAGCAGTAACTTCCCCACCTCTTTGCACCCCATGGACTTACACAAGTGATTCTTGCACCACTGTCCAATGGCGTTTGGTGGCTGTGGTTGCCCAAACCTTATTAACTATCTCTTTTGCCTCATCAAGTCTACAGTGGTGGCTAAACAACAGAAAAAAAAGTAATACCTACTTCTGCCATGCAACTGTGGCTCACAAGCAATATTTTCTGTACGACACAGGAGGTTGCTATCTCGTTCTCTGTAGGAGATTCCTTGACTTCCCTCCCTCTCTCTCCACTTCTCTCCTCTCTCTTTCTCCTTCTCTCTCTCTCATCTCTCTCTCCTTCTCTCGCTCGCTCTCGCTCTCTCGTCTTCTAGAGGGGATCATCCCCTCACCGCTGAGGAGGTAGCCTCGTTGGACGAGTGGAGCAGAGCACACACTCTCCAGACACACACTACACACACGCTGACACACACACACAGCCTCGACATTACAACTGCCTGACTCGACAACACCCGACACACACGGTCCATACAGCCCCACCAGTGTACCCAATATCACCTTCTCCACTCCAGCCACTGCCTCAACACTCATTCACACCTTAAGTCCATGCACCCACACCAGTCCTCAGTCTCAATTCCAGACTCCTCTGTCTTTACCTACTCTCTAATCTC
>NC_036864.1:3033337-3044862 GCF_002910315.2 Salvelinus sp. IW2-2015
CAGTAAATAGAAAAAACAAGAAAATAGTGTGAGCTGATGTGACTGACAGTTAATATAAGGAATAAAAAAATGTTTTTATTTAAGTATTTTAGCAATGACATTTACTTGATACGTACTTGAAGAAAATATAAAATTTAAAACAAATACTTTTAGACCTTTCACTCAAGTAGGAATTTAACTGGTGACTTTCACTTTTAATCGAAGCATTTTCATTAAGGTATCTTTACTTTGACTCAAGTTATGACAACTGGGTACTTTTCCACCACTGGTTTTACTGATATCAATTCAGTATCAGATAAATCTACGGTAACGGATTTTCTGCAATTGGTTTGCTACAATTGGGGGAAACCATTAGTAGTCTCAAACCACAGTTGGGTTTCACATTACATTTGAGTCATTTATCCAGACGAACTTAAAGGAGCAAATTAGGTTAAGTACCTTGCTCAAGGGCATATCGACGAATTTTCACCTAGTCGGCTCGGAATCAGCTGCCCAGCTCCCCTAATTGCTAAAGGCTACCTGCAGCCTCACAAAGTTTGCACCGCCACAGTAAAAGTACAATACAGCACAGTAGAGTTACAGTTCAAGTACTGTACAATAGAGTTAGAGTAAGTACAGTAAAGAAAAGTAGTGTATAGTCAGACTGCTAGTGTATAGGTTCAGTACTGTATGTATATTCAGTACTGTAGTGTATAGTTCATACTGTACTGGTAGAGTCTCAGTACTGTACTGTAGAGTTCAGTACAGTACACATTAGTATTTGGTATTTTATTATGATCCCATTAAGGCGTTGCAAAAAACATTAATAGACAAGAACAGCTCAAGACGAACTACATCAATTCAAAAATGGCACACGTAAGCCTACTATAAATACACACAACTATCTAGATCAATAGGAGAAGAGGTGTTGGTTAATTGTTTTTTGAAACCAGGTTTTGCGTTCATTTGAGCAATATGAGATCTGGAATGGGATTCCATGAACAATAATGGCTCTATTAAATACTGTACGCTTTCTTGAATTTGTCTCGATTTGGGGACTGTGAAAAAGACCTGGTGGCATCTGTGGTAAGTGTGAGTGTGTCAGAGCTGTGTGTAAGCTTGACTATCAAACAATTTGGAATTTTCAAAACACATTGTTTTCTTATAACAAGAAGTGATGCAGTCCAGGTCTTCCTCAACTCTTATCCCAAGGTGAGACTGGCACATGCACTCGAGGCATTTATATCAGCCGCTTGCATTACAATCTGAAGACGTGCGTTCTGTTCTGGGCCAGCTGCAGCTAATTAGCGGTCTGTTCCTTGCTCACCTTCGACCGCACAACTGGACAATAATGCCAACGACTAAACACACAGCTAATCGCCTTACTTGCCTCCTTGTGGAGTGGCCCGGCCCGGGTCATAAGACAAGCAGGCATCTCTTTATTTACGGAAGACCTCCGCACTCTCGCCAAGAGACACTCAGAGTTCTGAGCGTCACACTACTAATGTATTCTGTACTCTCACCTCTACGTATAATGTAACATATCAACCTGTCAGCTGAACTCTACTTGAGCTCTACTGTGCTGTGCTTTGCATATCCACACGTGTGAAACATAGACACACTCATGAGTTGGTCAGACCATTTTGGTCGGCCTCCAACCCACAGAACAGAACTTTGGTCTTGTTTGAGTGCACGCGGTCTTTCCACGTTTTTACTTGGGCGCCTAATAACTAAAGGACAATTGAAAGAGTAAAAAATTTAATTTCTCAACTGTCCGAGATGAACACAAAAAGCTTACTGGTATTTCAATCTGATTGTTCACAACAAATTAATTAAAAAGTAAGGCCTACCTGGCATGTTCCTACACCCTCCAAAATAGAATGTCACCGTATCAAAATGCCATGTTTTAGCGCCTACTCGCGCCATTTGATGAATGGAATAGGCACACTCTTACGACAGACATCAAAAGTACTGACCGTATGGATCATTCACGAGATTGTCATCGCACTAGGCCCTACATTAATGGGGCAGCTTGCTGACAAATTGACACTTTTCTGTATGCCTGAAAAACTCGCGGGACACCTGAAATGGGGCTGAAACATGTGTCCCGGGGAAAAAACGACGACTAGGGTGTATTTACCCATCACACTTCAGCACTGCAGCCGCGCCCGGCACCCGTAGCAAGTGTTTCGTCTCCCGTTAGTGCGCTAACAAAAAAAAAAGAGCGTGAGCAGTAAAGTCTATGTTCGCCCGGTCGCCAGTTGAAAAAAAAAACTTTCCTATACTTTCAAAAGCATTTGCTGGAAAATTGTGGGTTCAACGGCGTTTTACTTGCGTTTACCCTCTCACTAGGCTACCCTCTCAGCCAAGGCAATTTTAAACACACGGAACATACGCAGAATAGGTAGCGATTACTTTCAAATAATGCCATGAGTTGAATCAAAATATTTTACACCCTAGTGCACGATGTTATCATATCATGAGTTAATTGCTTCTAATCTAAACAAATCTGTGTGACATAAAAACACTACCTTTCTTTCCTTAAACATAACGACAGTTGTTATTGGGTTGCCATTATTAATAGGGCCATTTTTAAAAGGTTAATAGGAACAGTGAACTCAACCCTGTACAAATTCAAAATGTAGCTGTAGGGGCTTTTAAAAAAGGTTGTCTAGTGATATTGTCGACCATCATTCAGGCTGATACAGGAAAGAAAATTTATTATTGATAGAAAATGATAAAGCTAATTAAATAAATGGTCTACTACTTCTGGCACGATGCATGTATAGAACGACTCGCGCACCTGAATATCAAAAGCAAGAGTTGCTCTAACAGCTGACCGACAAAATCAAACAATTATAAATCAACGGGAGAATTCTAATGCATTGGAATAAAGGCTTTTTATTTTAATAAAAGGACGCATGGCAAAAAATGGCGGGAAAATTAGGAAACTACAAAGGAAAATCTATGCGTAAAGGAGCTCAGCTGAGAGTGAAATTCAGCCCTACTGAGTGGACAGCGCAGCCACAGTGAAATTACATGGTTTAAACTATACAGGAAAACTTGTAGTCTTGGAACGCTGTTAATTCCATCTTTACCAACTGAAACATATTTACTACTTACATTTTAAACTATTAGGAACAATAAGTTAAATTACTTACTTAAGACCCCCCCCCCCCCCCAAAAAAAAAGTTGACTTTTGTTGCATTTAGGGAGCTAATGTCTTATTCAGGGTGTGGCTGAGCCCCCCCCTCCCTGTAATCTGCATCATGTTTATACATTTTTGGTACCTATTAGCAAACATCACCATGAAGAACGGAAATCTTGCAATTCTGTTCACCGGGTGTGTAAATCAAATTTCAATAGCCAAAAATAAAAGGCTAGGTCAATGTGTCATGTCATAGCTGGACACCTGATGGTGAATCTTAATGAAACAGAATTGTAATCTTTTTTGAAAAAGGGGGACACCAAAAACTTATATTTTATTTTACCATAAGTGCTGTTTACCAAAAACTTTGCATTTGCACGGTTCTCTAGTAAATGTAGTTTTTTGTTTGGCGAACTCTGAAGTCATCATGTATCAACAGCATTTAATTCTCTCTTCTCCGCCCCCCCCCCCCCCCTCTCAGGCTCGTTCACTCGTTGTTGGCGGGGCCAGGGCCAGGCCAGGGCAGGAGGGGCCAGTTGACGTTGTTTCTCTGCAGTAGCGTGTGTACGTGATGGAGAGGACTCAGTGGCTGAGGGACTTTCTGTCCACCGAGCTGTTCCCATGTGACCACTGCAGCTCCACTCTTCGCCTAGCCTCTTACGCTACGACCGACCTAACGGTGATAAGGGGGGGGGGGGGGTCACTGAGCTCCATAGGGTTAGAGAGTAATGTTTAAAAAGTGGGAACTCCAATGAATGACCAAAGGGCTTGCCCTACCACACACACACTGAAAATTACCACTACCAGCCCAGCATGGCTCTCGGTACTGTTAACACTGCCTCAACTTGTTTTATATGCTCTACCACACTTTGTTGTGTTATCTTGAATGCAGCTCTTGACCTGCAGGTTTATGAGGTCAGTGACACTCAATCACACTTGCGCCAATCGGCCCTCATGGTTGATGTTACACTGCATGATCACTTTGTAAGGCTTCCGGTTATTTCAGCAGACCATGAGACCAACTCAGTTAACGCATGAAGAACCAACTCAGTCGTGTTGCTTACTGCACCAGTTGGGCCTGGGGCTCCCTGGACTGACTGTGTGGTTGTTTATCTTGATCGGGTGTGTGTGGGGGGCCTCAGTCGGGGACTCAAATTACTGTAGAATTCACAAGGTCAATTCTAACATTGTTGTGCTCAGCAGTTTTTATCTCTTGTTATGTCAGTCACTGACAGTCACTCAATTAGCCATGTCAGTAACCAAATTTTTAGATTGGTAAGTTAGCTAGCTAAACTATCTAAATTTGAATAATCAAGGGCCGATACCGACCGTGCATGCTGACACGTTCCACAGGGACTCTGACCTCCGACGGGGGCCCCCATTGATTTTGTTAGTCACTCTCACTCAGATATCATTAACTGGACAAAAGTCATGGCAAAAGTGTTAGAACTGCAGGAAATAAACTTTAAACTTGCAAAATCTCCTGTCCACCCCATGGCAACAATGGTTAGAATTGCAAGACATTCCTGTAAAATTGCAAACATTTTCTCTCTGCCCCATCGCGAAAGTGTATACTGCAGGAAATTAAATGTAAAACGTAAGACGTTTCTCTCTGCGGAATTAGGAGGCATCCAAAATGTTTTGCCCACAAGGTGTCCCCCCCCCCAACCAATCCACTTAGGGCCGAGAAAAGGCTCTGTGTGCGCGTGTGCATGCCTGCTTGCTGTGTGTGGACTGTGTGTTGTTGATGTTACCTCTTAGAGATGTGATACAAAAGATAGCCAGTGTTGCATGTCAGAGCTAGATCTCAGTTCTAATCAAACTTCAACCAATCAGGGATGAGGTGTCACATGATAACCGTTTGAGTTGAGGCGGAGAGAGCTGTGTGTAGGGTGAACTATATATGAAGTGGTCTGTCAGTGGAGGAACCAGATCGAGTCGTGTCTTCCGTCAATTCTGTAGAACGGCCGGTTTTCTATGGAGGAGTCACACTGTAAGACACAACTCTATTTCATTCTCGCCCTTCCTTTCCGGGAAGCTGAGAGATGTGACTTCTCCAAGGTCAGGGACACTGTTTTCTTTTGTGGGAATGTGAAAAAGATTTAGCTGAGGATGAGACTTGTAAGATATGACACTGTTTTCTCTGTACTTCTACTGTTTAGATAAACTTGTTTTTTGTTTAAAGTTCTCGTAAGATGCATGGGGCTGCAGATCTCTCTTTCTTCTATGTGTAGCTTAGAGGTTCTTAAACTGGCTGTGTGTTAGGGCGTTCTATGTATAGTGTTCTAACACAATTGTTCTGTGTGTAGGGAAGTTCTACTGTAAGCCGCACTATGACCCGTCTGGTGGGCCGGTCAGAGGAAGAGAGCAGCCCTCCGCCTCGACCAGCACTCGCCCCCGTAGAACGGACCCCTCCGCCTGTAAGGACTTCTGCCTTTCCCCTCGTTACTCTGGCTAAAGGAAGCTCTTGGCTGACCTGGGGTTTAACTCCTGATATTTTGTATAGTAGGTTTATTTAATGACCAGCTCTCTCTGTATATTATATGTTTTGAGGGACATACGATATGTATGAGCTTTTCTGTGATCAGAGTACACTTATCTTGGAGTTTTTGGTAAAATAAAATCTTTCTTTGCTTTCTTCTTCCAGGAGTCCAGCTGCTCTGTCACTACCCTCGCTCCTCAGTGACTGTGTGACAGCAGATCGCAGGTCTCAGGTAAGCCAAGGTTCATGTATCTGTGTCGTGTGTGTTTTCACGCGTAATGCTTGTGACGTGTGTGTGGGTTGTGCACAGAATGTGTTTCTTAGTGACGCCGCTGAGTGGTAAAGAATGCCTGAGTGCGTAAAGAATGTGAAACATGTATGACTTTGGTAAGTGTATGTGGGTTGTGTGTGTGTGTGTGTGTGTCTCAGTGGCGTCTCTGATTGGGAGTGGGTCCGGCTTGGTAAAGCATTCGTATGTGTGTGTGTGTGTGTGTATATGTGTGGTGTGTGTGTGCTTCAGGTCATCTCTGATTGAGAGGGTGTGGCTTGGGCTAAGCGCGTGCGCGGCACGCCAGAACGTATAGAGCTGGAGAACTACCTGTGTGAGCCTGGGAGCCTGGAGACTGAGCAGCTAACAGATGAGCCGGAGGAGGTGCCAGAGGAGACGCTGGCCAATTACAAACCTCAGTCTGTGGTGACAGAGGAGAAGAAGGCCAATCACAAGGCAGCTCGGTTGCGGGCAAGAGCAACGAGGGCTCCAGGTCAGCATTACAAAAACAACATCATTCTTTATTTTATTACTGTCCTCTTTCTTCCCCCTTTTCTCTCTCGCTATCTAATCTCTCCTTTCCTCTCCCTCTCTCTCCCCCTCCTTACTTCTCTTTCCCCCTCTTTCTCTCTCGCTATCATCTCTCTTTCCTCTCTCCTCTGTCTCTTCCTCTCCTTTCTCTCCCTCTCTCTTTCTCTCTCGCTATCCTATCTCGCCTATCTCTCCCTCGTCTCTATTCCTCCTCTTTCTCTCTCCCTCTCTTTCTCTCTTCCTTTTCCGACACACACACACACACGAACCACACCACACATCATTGCCTTCCTCTCTCCTCATAGTTCGATCGGAGGACGGAGGAGGAGGGGGAGAGGCAGCGGGCTCTAACCAATGACCTGGCTAGAGACTCCTGGAGGAAGGCCATGGAACTACAACGACGTCTCAGAGGAGAGAGAGGAGACGACGAAGAAGAGGACAGAGAGGAGAGGAGGAAGGAGAGGTTGATGAAGATTGATGATGATGAGGAGGAGTATCTAGTGATGGTAATTGGGCTTTTCTCGTTTTTCCTGTTGTCTCTATGTGTTATTAAAGTTTCTGTTGACTGTTCTTCCTGCTACCGATAGTTCCTTCCTCGTCTGTCGAAGACCATTCAGGTCTGTGGCTCTCTCCTCTAAGGGTGAGGCAGGTGGCACCTCCCTGCTGGCTACTAACATTTGTGTTCTCCTTTTATAGAAGAATATTCTAAGCGCACTCACTGTGTCCTTCTGGATGAGAAAGTGACGCCTAGAACTAACAAACAGTTTATCCTTTATTAGAAATTGTTAGCCATTCTTTTTGTTGTGTCCCTTGAGCAATAATGACACACGAGTAGCGCGAATAGCAGTAACTTACCTCACCTACTTGCACCCATGGACTTACACAAGTGATTCTTGCAACCACTGTCCAATGGGTTGGTGGCTGTGGTGCCCAAACCTTATTAATATACTCATTTTGCCTCATCAAGTCTACAGTTGTGCAAACAACGAAAAAAAACGTAATACCTACTCTCAGCCAATGCAACTAGTGGCTCACAAGCAATATTTTCTGTACGACACAGGAGGTTGCTATCTCGTTTTCTCTGTAGGGATTCTGACTTCTCTTTACTTCCCTCCCCCTCTCTCTCTCCCTCTCCCTTACTCCGCCTACAACTCTCTCTACTCATCCCCTCTTTTCCCCCCCCTTTCTTCTCTCTCTCTCTCTCTCTCTCTCTCTCTCTCTCGCTCTCGCTCTCGCTCTCGCTCTCTCGCTCTCTCTCTCAGGGGAAGGAGCATCTCCCCTCACCGCTGAGGAGGTAGCCTCGTTGACGAGTGGCAGCAGAGCACACACTCTCCAGACACACACTCTCCAGACACACACACACCTGACACACACACGCCTGACACACACTCTCCAGACACACACACGCCTGACATACAACTGCCTGACTCGACAACACCCGACACACACGGTCCATACAGCCCCACCAGTGTACCCAATATCACCTTCTCCACTCCAGCCACTGCCTCAACACTGTTCACACCCTTAACGTCGCATGCACCCACACCCACGTCCTCAGTCTCAATTCCAGACTCCTCTGTCTTTACCTACTCCTCCCCCAACTCCTCCACCACCCTCTGGCTGCTCCCCGGGTCCAGACGAGGGAGAGGAGGATGGGGAGAAGAAGAGATGAAGGAGAGAAAAGAGCGAGAGGAAGGGAGAGAGGGGGAAGGAGAGAGGAGAGGGTGCGTGACTCCGACAGTAGTTCGGGGATCGGTGTGGGCGGGAGCTCCACCACCTCTACCTCGGACCCTCTCACCCTCCCGGCATCCTCCCCCTGCCCAGCTCAAGGCATGCTGGGATAGCCTGCCCCACCCTGCTGTGGAGGCGGAGTCACTGCAAAGCCCGCCTCTCGCTCTGCCCCTCGATTTGCCCCCGCACCTTTCAGGTGTCGGCTGTTGTGCGGGGGTCAGGGCAAGAAGCTGAAACCGTGGGACATGGATGGGGGAAGGGGATCTGTGTGCGGGGGTCTGTTGGGGCGGGTCTCTTGGGGAGCAGCTGTGTAAGGGTGTGTAATAGACCCCTTAGAGGACATCAACCCCCCTTGTCCCCCGACAGAGCAGCTGGGTACTCCTGGAAGGAAGGAGCAAAGAAAAAAATATTATTTTACCAAACATTTTTCCAAGGATCAGTGTACTGATCTTCAGAAAACCTCAAACATACGTGATGTGTTCTCCTCAAAACAATATAATATACAGAGAGAGCTGGTCATTAAATGAAACCTCTATACAAATATCAGGAGTTAAAACCCCAGGTCAGCCAAGAGCTTCCATTTAGCCAGAGTACGAGGGGAAAGGCAGAAGTCCTTACCAGGGGGGTCCGTTCATACGGAGTTGGGGGCTGATCGGAGGTCGGAGGGGCTGCTCTCTTCCTCTGGACCGGCCCAACCAGACGGACGTCATAGTGCGGCTTACAGTAGAACTTCCCTACACACAGAACCAATGTGTTAGAACACTATACATAGAACCGCACTACACACAGCAGTTTAAGAACCTCGCTACACTAAAAATTGCAGATTTAGAACCGCACAACAGAGAGATGTGCAGCTCCCATGCATCTTACAGAAGAACTTTAAACAAAAACAAAGTGTTATCTAACTACAGTAGAAGTACAGAGAAAACAGTGTTACATATCTTACAAGTCTCATCCTCAGCTAAATCTTATTCACATTTCCACACAAAGAAAACAGTGTCYCTTGACCTTGAGGAAAAGMTACATCTCTCAGCCTCCCGGAAAGGAACGGCGAGAATGAAATAGAGTTGTGTCTTACAGTGTGACTCCTCCATAGAAAACAGCGCCGGTCTACAGACTGACAGGAAGACACACTCGATCTGGTCCCTACACTGACAGACCACTTCATATATATAGTCTACCCTACACACACTCCTCTCCCGCCTCACAATCAAACGGCTATCATGTGACACCTCATCCCTGATTGGTTGAAGGGTTTGATTTAAACTTAGAAATCAGCTCTTGACATGACATCACGGAGATTTGGTTGGGGGGCCACCCCCACCTCGTGGGCAAAACATTTTGGTAGCCCTCCTATTCACGGCACCATTCATGACACCTCCAAGTAGGGGGCCCCTAATCTAAAAAACTGTTAGCTGACATGGCAAATTGAGTGACTGTCAGTGACTGACATAAGAAGAGAAAAACTGCTCATGCACAACCACATTTGTTTCTTGCACCTTGTGTGTTCTACAGTAATCAAAGATAAACAACCACGCAGTCGGTCCAGGGAGCCCCAGGCCCCAACGGTGCAGTAAGCAATACACTGAGTTTGTGTTCATCATGTGTTAACTGAGTTGGTCTCTGGTCTGCTGATAACCTGGAAGCCTTACAAAGTGATCACGCGGTGTAACATCAACCCAGAGTGCAGATTGGAGAAATCTGTGTCAAATCAGCATGATTTATAGTGTCACTAACCCTCATAAACTGCAGGTCAGAGCTGCATTCAAGATAACACAAGTTGTGGTAGAGCATATAAAAAGTTGAAGCTGTGTTTCGGGGAGCCAAGACCATGCTGGGCTGGTAGTGGTATTTTCAGTGAGTGTGTGTGTGGTAGGGCAGCCCATGTCATTCATCGGAGTTACCCACTTTTACCATTACTCTCTAACTCTATGGAGCTCAGTGACACCCTCTCCCTGCACTCACCCACTCACCCCTCCCAGGTCTCTCCCCTTTCTCCATCCTTAGACCTGGTCTCACTCTCCTCCCTCCCCAGGGGCTCACCGTTAGGCCGGTCGTAGGCGTAGGAGGCCAGGCGGATGGTGGAGCTGCAGTGGTCACACTGGAAGCAGCTCCGGTGGAAGAACAGTCCCTCAACACTGAGTCTCTCCATCACGTACACGCGCTTGCTGCAGAAGAAACATACGTCACTGGCCCCTCCCGGCCCTGCCAACACAGAGCGAACAGCAGCCTGAGAGAGAGAGAGAGCACGCGAGAGAGAGAGAGAGAGAGAGATGGGGGGGAGAATAAGCTGTAATAGATAAATCACCTCACTTCAGAGTTAGCTTACTACCAAAGAGGTTACGGAATTGCGCTGAGATTCAGATTTTTCCATTAAAATATATGCCAAACATTGATTTCAAAGTTGAACAAACCATACTATGCACAATGACTACTTTTAACAATTTACACTGATGTAACAAAAACACATTTTACTAGAAGAACTGTTGCAGATGCAAAGTTTGATAACAGAATTATGGTAAAATCTCCCCCCCAAATTTGCATCCACGTTTWCCAAAAACGGTTCAATTTCTGATAAACTAAGAATCAACGATGTCTGCAGAAAGAATCAGGTGTCAAYTATGACATGACACATTGACTTTGAAAAAACGATATTTTGGTTATAGAACCACCGGTAACAGAATTGCGGAAACGGAATTTCATTATGGGTCCCTGATCTGTACCACACATAAATGTATAATTATGGATATGAATGTCATTCTCTTCATGGTGATGCTGGATCAGCGGATGATGGTCGGACAACAATCACTAGGAACAACTAGCCTACAGCGAGACCCCAATGCGCATCAAATAAGATAGGCCTATAAATTACTGACAGTAGACCTATAATTGACTTCTGTTAGAAGCATTCGATTTGCAATGGTATAGGACTACATTATTTTGGATTTGTGTGCCCATGAAAACTGTTTCACGGCGAAACATAATGAAAATGTTACGTAGCCATAGTTCCACATACAGTGCATTTTCCAGATCTCCAAGAGCCATTGTTTGGTACAGGGTTGAAGATCACTGCTCTAATTAAAATGTCAACAAACTTCACGTCAGGGTAGGCAAACCGAAATTAATAATGAATGTATGTGTTGTATATATAAACATAGAGGGAGTAAAATGTAGGCAAAGCAATAAACATTTCAGAAAAACTACTAGTCGAATAAGACATGGGAGAGTGACGATTTTGGCAAAAAATATTTATAGACTAATACACTTGAAAACAACTAGCCAACCGAAAACTGCAGACATGCGATCAAACAACCATAATTTTTTTAAATTAAACGTTTAGCTTAAGCGTGATCATATGACAGCTCGCCTTGAAGGACCAAATACAC
>NC_036864.1:3049636-3081222 GCF_002910315.2 Salvelinus sp. IW2-2015
AATTATTTCTGCTACTAAAATCAGTAGGCTGAACTGACAACAGAGTGAAGAGCAGAAATCTCAAATAGCAAGCAAGTCACAGCAATGAAGAATGGAGTGTGTGCGCGTTCACGCGAAGGGGGGGATTTTCAGCACAACACCTGCAATCAGAATTTACTCACCTATTTTTTTTTTTACCACTACAGACTGGCTACGGGTCAGCCTATTTGATGTTAATGATAATACRCCCTCCGGTTTCCGCTGTTCTTATGCACGACGCAACACTGGAGGACACAGCCCTTAGCCGTGGTATATTGGCCATATATCGCAAACCATTGAGATGCGTTACTGCTATTATAAACTGGTCACCAACACAATTAGAGCAGTTAAAATAAATATTTTGTCATACCCATGGTATCCTGTCTGATATACCACGGCTTTCAGCCAATTAGCATTCAGGGCTCGAACCACCCAGTTTATAATCCACAAATTACCACCGGCTAAATCTATGTAATTTCATAAATTACTATTTAAATGACTATTTACTCTTCTATTTGATTGCCAGATCACTGTCTCGTCAACCCAAGCAGGGAAATTAAAATCTTGATCTCTACTATAAAAAGCATCTAGACATGATCTCACATTTCTTTTCGACTACATTTAGTTTTTAACAGAGGATATTTGTATAAACCTTGCTGTCTGTCTCTCTGACATTTGCAACATTGTTTCAATATTCAAATTAGATCTCCAGCAGTCGGGACGAGAGAGAGAGGCAGGCAGCGTTTCTCAGCCAGTCGAAATCATGAATCAGCTGGCATCATTTTTATGGATATATACAAAGAAATGTCAATTGAAAAAAGGTCAAACGAAACGAAGTGCAGCTAGTTTTCAGTCTTTCCAGCGTCAGTTTGAAGTTATTGTGTTGGCTGTGTTGTTGGCTAGCTCCTCTGAACCGTGTCCTAACGAGAGAGCACATTTTCTATGCCAGGCGAAATCCAAATAAATGTCACTAGAAAACAGCTTAAACAAATGCAGCTACTGTTATTCTGTCTGGCTGCACTGTTTGACGTGACTGTAAGTTAGCCGTAGTTGGCTAGCTAGCAAGCAAGGGATAAGAACGTTGCCAGACAGTATGGCAATGAAACATTTAGAACGAACGACTGGGTCGCGTCCGTAGATACAGAACAAAAAGACTGGCAACCGAACCAATAGACCAGCCTGCTTGGGTAGCACCCTTAGATTTGTTTCGGGACTCTATCTTGTGGAATGATGACATGGTATGAATAAATTCATCAAAATAACGTTTTTTAATTAAAATATGTAAATCATTATATGAATACGTAACCCGTTGTATAAAAGTGATAATGCCCTCGAAGCCGGTGTTTGGAGGATATATTGGCACGGTTTGCGGTAACAACACACGTGCCAATATATCCTCCAAACACCGGTTTCTCGGGCATTATCATTTAATCATCAAATGGCGCGAGTAGGCCTATACATGCAGTTTGGATGCTGGAATTATTTTGGAGTGGAGGAACATGCACAGGTAGACTACTTTTTGAAGTGGTTTGTTTGACAATCAGATGAAAATACCATAACTGTTTCTGTTAATACCGCATTAAAAGCCAATACATTTTTACTGTTTAAATTGGCTTTATTWTTAGGCCCATAAAAAAACGCTCAAGCGTGTGCAATCAATACAGAGTACACCCGAATGTCATGGAGTAATAAATATGCAATATCCTCCTTGAGATATTTGGGTATTATTATATTATTTTAATGAGCGCTGCCCCMAAACAAGACCAAATTTGGTGGGTCTGAACCCGACCAAATTTGAACCAATCATCGACGTCTGTTTGGATATCAAAGCACAGCCCAGTAGAGCACAGTAGAGTTCAGTACAGTACAATAGAGTACATTATAGTACAGTACAATASAGTACATTATAGTGTACTCAACTCTAGTGTGCTCTTAGAGATGGGGAAAGGTCTGTCCATAATAAAGATATGCTCTGCTTTTTTGACACCACACTCCACAAAGCAAGTCCTGCCAGGTCTAGTTTTGTCTTATCTTGATTATTGTACAGTCCTGTGGTCGAGTGCTGCAAAGAAAGACATAGTTAAGCTGCAGCTGGCCCAGAACAGAGATGCAAGTCTTGCTCTTCATTGTAATCAGAGCGCTAATATAAATACTATGCATGCCAGTCTCTCTTAGCTAAACGTTGAGGAGACTGACTGCATCACTTCTTCTTTTTATAAGAAACAATGTGTTGAGAAAATCCCAAATTGTTTGCATAGTCAACTTACACAGAGCTCTGACACACACACACTTACCCCACCAGACATGCCACCAGGGGTCTTTTCACAGTCCCCAAATCCAGAACAAATTCAAGAAAGCGTACACTATTATATAGAGCCATTATTGCATGGAACGCCCTTCCATCTCATATTGCTCAAATGAACGGCAAACCTGGTTTWWWAAAAAACAGATAAAGCAACACCTCACAACACCTCTCCCCTATTTGACCTAGATAGTTTGTGTATATGTATTGATATGTAGGCTACGTGTGCCATTTTTAAATTGATGTAGTTCTGTCCTTGAGCTGTTCTTGTCTATTAATGTTCTGTATTATGTAATGTTTCATGTTTTTGTGACCCCAGAAGAGTAGCTGCTTCTTTCGGAAAAGCTAATGGGGATCCTAATAAAATACCAAATACATACTGTGTACTGTACTGAACTCTAACCGTACAGTACAGAACTATACACTACTTTTCTTACTGTTACCATACTTTACTTTCCTGTACTCTTACTGTGCTGTATTGTACGTTTACTGTGCAAACTTGTGGGCTGTAGGTAGCCAGTTATTAAGAGAGCCGGACCAGTAACCAAAAGGTCGTTGGTTCGAATTCCCGAGACTGCTAGGCGAAACATCTGCCAATGTGCCCTTGAGACAAGGCACTTAACCCTAATTGCTCCTTTAAGTCGCTCTGGATAAGAGTGTCTGGCTAAATGACTCAAATGTAAATGTGAACTCAACTGTGTTTGTGACCACTATGGATTCCCATTGTAGCAACTCAATTGCAGAAAACATCACGTTACCGATTTTTCGGAAATTCCGTTTACCGATTTGATTTACTGATTGATTTACTGATACGAATTGATAATCATTAAAACGAGTGGTGGAAAAAGGTAACCAATTATCATACTTGAATTTAAAATAAATTACTTAAGTGAAAGTCCACCCAGTGTAAATTCTACTTGAGTGAAAGTCTAAAGTATTTGTTTTTAAATATACTTAAGTTTCAAAAGTCAAAGAGTAAAAAGCTATTAAATCATTCAAAATTACCTTATATTAAGCAAAACCAGATGCACACATTTTATTTAGCAGGGGGCAAACTCCACATAGTCATGATTTACCAATGAAAGCCATTTGTTGTTTAGCCCACAGCATCAGGAGCGTAGGGTCTGACAGAGATGTTCTATTGATAAGTGTGTGAATTGGACCATTGTACTGTYCTGCTAAGTATTCAAAATGTAACAAGTACTTTTGGGTTTCAGGAAAAATGTATGAAGTAAAAGTACATATTTTTCTTTAGGAATGAAGTGAAGTAAAAGTTTTCAAAAATATAAATAGTAAAGTAACGTACAGATACCTCCCAAAATGACTTAAGTAGTACTTTAAAGTATTTCTACTTAAATATTTGACACCACTGGTAAAAACACTATAACTAATTGATAGGTATACCTTTACTTGTTACTTCTGTGAACTTTCATTATCCTCCCTCCTCATGAGGGAGAGACATTAGAAAATATCTTCAAGATATGTGGGTTTTTGGTACAGAATTTCACAGTACAAGGCAATGTTTCTTAAACTTACAGACATTTCTCCAAAACTAAATTTAAGTGTTGATATTAGTTGGCAGCGGTCTTTACTTCAACATTATTGTGTTTTGATACATTTATAATACATTTAAGACTTTTTCTGGTAGATGTTTTCTAAAGACCYCTTTTCCCATCTGTTTGTCCAGAAATCAAAGCCTTTATTTATTCACATTTTTTGGGATGGAAAATGTTTGAAAAATTGATATATGCCTAAATAAAAAAATWAAAAATGTACTCCTATCTTTCATTTGGCATCCAATTTGACATGCTCCTATGAACTTCACATGTTGGTGCTCATGGGTAYTTGTACATGGAAATKACCTACTTCAGAACAAGCCTAGATAGGGTGTAATCCAATGCTGAATGAGTTTCGGCCCATCGACAGTATTAGTATGGGTGAGTCGACTCATTCAAATCAATTCTTACCGTTTCYTTCCTATCAGGAGTGTGCTGGGGTGAAGGTGACTCCTGACTTTGAAGCTGATTGGATATCTGTTCAGCCAATGAGCTCACTCCCCCTGTGTACATCTGAACGTATTTCTAAAAGACAACAGGAGAAAAGACAGACAGGATGAAGACGAAGGACAGAACAAACAGTAAACACACACAGACACACTCACTAGGGATGACACAATCGGAGCCATAAACAGAGTGTTTTGATGTGGTGCTATGGATGTGGAAATGGACCACAAAGCTAGAAGTATCAAACCCCTATTGGATTCAATCATTATACTCATTTAACCCTCTTTCTGTTGCAGTGTAATCATTGTCCAAAATAATAAATATASATGTTATCACTAGGCCCTTATCTCACACCAATAAACCTGAATTTGTAGGCCAATCAGAGAGGAGTCCGAGAAAAGAAGCCTRTGCAAACATTAACAAAAACCCTTCACAGGCCTCTGATTTTTTAAATCTTAAAAAGGAACATTTCAGTTGCAGTGTTGTCACATGCCACATGCCCTGCGGTAAATTATACAAATATACTTTCTTAAAGACCAAACAAGATGTACTCTGACTCCAGTTCAGTCCAGTTTAATCCTCYTTCTCTGAAACAACAGATGTTAATATGATTTACAGTATCATTTAGCCCTCTGACACTGCCCCGAGGCCCATAGATTGAACTCAATGACTAGGGGTCAAGTTGTAGCCCACTTATGATCCACACTAGCCCAGTAATGGACTAATGGAGCCTAACGTTACTCCTTATAGTCCAAGGATCTTACATGTTCTGTTTAAAGGTTGAATTGGTTCTGGAAGCCAAAACAGCCAAATAATCCATCTAAATGTGAATCAATTCCCAATTGCGGTATAGTTCTAGAAACACAAATCCCTTTCATATCACATCAAAATCATTTCACAAATACAAAATCCAGTTGCAGCCGACTGCAYTTTTCAGYGACAACACATTTGTGGCGTCTGTCTTCAGTTTACACAGAGGTGTACGGAGACACGGATAGTTAATTAGCTCAGGTAGTCCGYTCTGTTTTCCACAAACAGACACTGCAACATGGAAATGGCTGTGTGAGAACACGAACCCTAAAAGGCGTGTTAGTAATTTAACATGGTGATTTTTGAAAATGATTTATTGCTTATATGAAAGACGGGTTTCACATGTTTCCAAAACCGTACCGCAAGCGATGCGTGTTAATGTTWAGCGCAAGCCTTGGGGCTATGCTATCGTCAATTGGCGCTAAAGGTAGTTAGTGTCTATGAATGGGGTAAGTCCACCCTAGGGGTATGATTAAAGCTTAGACCGTTGTCAACGCTTACTGCCAACGTTCACCATGTCTCTGTCGAGATCTAAACGTGGATTTGATATGTTCTCTCAGTGTATTGTTTCCACTACACTGCTAGAACAATTCATTGTCTTAMGCCAGATAGCGCAACATTCGTCTGTTGGTTGACGGACTGCGAGTCGCGTAGGATTGACGCCACCTGTCGAAAGACAATTCTGACAGTTGGTCTCTTCTGTCCTGAAGATATATCAGGGAACCACTGATGTAGCCGAGAAGAGACCTYAAAAGTCATCACACCAATGACACACATYAGTCTACAGATGGCTACTGGGAACTTGGGGAGTCTATGAACATTTATGGGTGGCATGGGACATCATTACTAGTCTACATGCCAYCTGGTCTACACACAACTACATCACCCAGAATCCTCTGGGGTGGCCTACCTGCTCCCCCCTGCTGGGTAGAGTGTGACACTTGACCTTTTCCTTGTACTTGAAACTCATCTGCTCCTGCTGCTGCGTGCGCTTCTTCTGGGGGTAGATGGGTTTAGACGACATCATGTGAGTGGGTGGTTGACGTAGCGAAATAGTGAAATACTGTAATATCTAGGGAACTCTAAGGCTAAGAAAGGGCTATATGACAAAATGCCACGCGACTGAACTACACAGCACACATCATGCACCCTCATGTGGTGACACAGAGAGATACAGCTATATAACTACAGTCCTCTAAGAACCACAAGTGAAGCAGGTGGGGGACTTACTATTTTTATCTGTTTCCAGGTGGCAGCGGAGGCCACAAGGGCTGGCTGGGCCTGGGGGTCAGGGGATGTTGGAGGATGTGGAAGCGTGGGCATGGAGTCCCCCTGGTGGTCAGTTAGTAGAGGGATTGAGGGCTGTGGAGCCGGGACGGCCACGGCTACCTTTATACCATACTACAACCACAGCCTTAAGAGTCTAGGGCCTAGGCCAAGAGCTACCACTGTTAACCCTAACTACCGGTTCATCTTAACCCATATTGCTGCAACCACAGCTGCTCCCTTCAACCAAATGCTCCGTGGCTCAGTGAGTCCCATTGGCCCTTACCCAAAGTGCCCATCACAGTGCAGCTAATCTGTCTTATCCTCTGAAACCTCAAGAGGAAGTCAGTCGGCTCACACCTGGAGGATCTAAACTAGCAACAGCTATTGATGACAGACCGTGCTGTAGAAGTTCCTTTTATTCAGATTAAAAGCACAGATTTTCAATAAGAGTTTTTTTTTTTTTTTTTTTTACTTTGACGCTTTGAGCGAGGGAAACCACTCGTAGAAACACCTGAAAACTCTTAGCAGCTAGGAATTCTGAATTCCATCCCCTCTGACCTGTCTGCGTAGAGCTGCAGCTGGTGTGGAGGAGGGGCAAGGGGCATTCTCCTCAAACTTGGCCAGCAGCTGATTGGCCATCGAGCGCACTCTGCTCTGGCTTGCTCCACCCACAGAGCACAGGGCAGCCTGTTCCTGTGGAAGGCAAAATGGTGAAGAGTTTGACCAGTGTCACTTTAAGGCCAAAGGTGTTGTATTGCTGTTCTAACTTCTAAAATACTTTACATTATTGCATCTCTTTCATTTAGTCACAGAACTACCGGCAGTTACAATTTCGGTAACCTAACCCAGGGCTACAGGTTACACCTCTCACCTCATAACTGTCCTGAGATCTTAATCTGAGATCTTGTTTCACGTCCTCCAGACATGGCCGACTGGTTTTTCTTCTCTTCCCCACCGCATCCTTTTCCTTCTGCTCCTGATGGGAGGGACACAGACAAATACATGTAAAACACACATGCACCTATACAAAGACAAACAGAGGCCCTGCATAAACAAATAGGGGTGTGTACCTTGGGGTTGCGCTTGCGGGATGGGCTGTGGCCCAGGCGGCTGAGGAGAGAGGCAGGACCGATCACAGCAGCCCTCYCATCTGGGCTCTCAGTCTGGGATTCTACAGAAAAGATAAGAGGAGAAGAACAGTCACGCACAGCCATTCCTCACCTCCTTTCCTTCACAACCACTGACAGGTAATAGGAATAGAAACAGTTTCACCACTTTGCTTTTGCTTAGTAAGGCATTGTAGATAACTGGTTATGAAGGAGAGGGCTGGAGATGAGGGAGAGTATTGAACATTCTGGAAAGAGAGGGTAGGATAAGAATAGAGGGTGATGAGGAGAATTGAGCATTAACAGCTGACTACTGTGGTTGAGAAACTCACCACTTGGGGGCAGTGCCCCCTTGAAGAGCTGGTGAAACTGGCTGAGGTACATGACCATACAGAGAGTGTCCGTTTCACTGACAGACGACATCTCCTCGACAGTCATCACAGGAGAGATGCCAAACTCCTTCTCTGCCACCTCCAACCCCAACCTCATATTCACCTCCCCCTCATCCTCCCCCAGAGAGGCAAAGTCACTGCAGGGAGATGGGACGAGAGAGTCAAAGTCACCGCAGGGAGTTGGGGCGAGAGAGTCAAAGTCACTGCAGAGAGATGGGACGAGAGAGTCAAAGTAAGAGAGTCACACCACACACGCGCGTGCAAATAGACACACTTTACAAACGCACACACCAGAGCAAGTGGACAAAGAGAGGCACTGATCCAATCAGGTAATTAAAAGGGCACTAATCAGGACCATGGTCTTCTGACTCATCAGCCTCACCTCTCTCACACACAACACAAACACACACACACACACGCACCTGAGCTTGCGTGAAAAGGAAGTGAGACTAAGGTTCGAAAGGTGAGAGGTGGGCTGAGAAGTGAGGCATTGGTAACGTTCCAGTCCAACTACATTGCGCCTGAATGCTACCTTTGGGATGAACTGTATGAGGTGTATGAGGTAAGGTGATTTGTGAGGAGCGTGAGGCTAGAGGTCAGAGGTGACTCACATGAGGTCAGGTCGGTAGCGGTGGATGAGGGCGCACAAAGCTAGGCCACTCTTCCAGGAAGTAGTGAGGTCGCTCACAGCAACGCCACGGTAACCCTGCGTCTGCTGCTGGCACCACGACAAAAGCTTACTGGAGCGAGAGAAGGACTCTGGGGAATCAGAGAGGAAGAAAACAAATATGAGTGAAGATTGACGATTGGTTAGAGTTATGTTAGTGTAGCCATTCAGTACTCAGAGGGTCAGACTCACCCTGTCGTAGTAGCTTCGGCAAGGGGGATCGGGGTTGCGGTTCCTGGACCACACCTGAACCTCCATTCTCTCCTGTGTATATTAGATGGCCCACCTACAGAGATTGTCATCATCATCATCATCATCATCATCATCATCATCATCATCAGACCTGTGTGTGTGTGTGTATGCGTGTGTGCCTGTGCATACCTGTGCGGGGGTGATGAGTTGAGGGTTGATGTTAGGGTAACGGGTAGCTGGGTCGACGGTGTATTGACCAAAGTTTTTGTTGACATTTTCTGGAGTGGTCTGAGGAAGGAGGCGATATAGACTCTCTCTGAAAAAAAGAAAGAGAGTAGAGAGAATGAGAGGAGAGAGAGAGAGAGGATTGTTTAGTTATGGAATCAGGTGAATGATAATTTGGTTACATAGCTGAGGTGCCTGTGTGTGTTCATCAATGATTTTGGCATGTCATGTATGTTTGTGTGGGTTTGGCAGTGTGTGTTTGTCTATAGGTTTTACAATGTGTAATTTGACAGTGTGCCTATTCCCTGATTGCTGGTGCGCGTGCTCTCCTAACTGAAGACCTGCCATCTCACCTTTCAGCAAGTAAGTCCAGGGGGGCGAGGCCTTGAGCCCAGCTCCGTACCATCCAGGCAGAATCCAGTGCTGCCAGGAACCCCCGTGCTATACCTGTCCCCATGGGCCAGAATGGCTAACACATACACAYGCAAGCAGACACATACACATTACAACCATATGCTACTTACAACAGAATTACTTTCAGAGTACATCAGGATTGCTGACGTTAACATTATTCTACTCTCCCTCAACTCTGCTCCTCTCTTCCTCTCCCTCGCTCCTCACCTCCAGAAGGCTGTCTCCCACCAGCGTGACCAGTAGATGGTGTCCATGTCTCTGTCTGACCAGTGCAGCGTTCTCTGACGCGTACATACAGGTGAAGTCAAACAACGCAACATCAGGCTGCCCGTAGTGGTTCATGGCAAAGTCCAGGGACGGCAGCTGGTKATTGGTGGAGAAGTCCGCCGCCTCGCGGGCATAGGCCAGCAGTGCATTCTGGTCCACGTTTCCCCGTGAGAGAAGTGTTTCTGTGTCTGCATAGTCCTGATAGGTATGACACAGTAAACATCAGTACAATAGTATGCAATCAATGTTTGAACAATAACACAGTTATMCAGTCAAAATCAGGGCAGTAACACAGCAGTGAGACCAACATGAGCAAAATAATGATACAGTCAATGCAGCTGTATCAGTGTGTCATACACTATGTGTGTGTGTATGTGTCTGTGTGCGTTGTTTTATATATATTTTACTCCCCAATTTTGTGATATCCAATTGGTAGTTACAGTCTTGTCCCATCGCTGCAACTCCCGTATGGACTCGGGAGAGGCGAAGGTCGAGAGCCGCGCGTCCTCCGAAACACAACCCTGCCAAGCCGCACTGCTTCTTGACACACTGCGCGCTTAACCCGGAAGCCAGCCGCACCAATGTGTCGGAGGAAACACCATACAACWKGGGACCGAAGTCAGCGTGCATTCGCCCGGGCCYGCCACAAGGAGTCGCTAGCGCGCGATGGGACAAGGACATCCCGGTCGGCCAAACCCTCCCCTAACCCGGACGGCGCTGGGCCAATTGTGCGCCACCTCATGGGTCTCCCGATGCAGTGCCTTAGACCGCTGCGCCACTCGGGAGGCCCGTCTGTGTGCGCTGTTACCCGCAGAATGACTCCTTTCTCCAGCAGACTCTGCTTCTTAGCYGTCATCACAAAGTAGTGCGTGTCGTCCTTGTAGTACACTATATTCTCCAGGTCCACTCCCGTGGCATCCCGTAGCTCCTGAAAGAACCTCTGGTTGAAGATGAAGGCCACTCCACTGATCTCCTCCACCTTGGCCTCAGCCGTGGTGTTACGGTTCATGAAGTTAGCTGTGATGGCAATGGCCAGCTTGCCCCGGAACTCCTTACGCCTGAACCCTGATTGCACACATGGGAGACAGGATGTGATGGCAAACAGGAAGTCTGGGATCAGAGGGCTAGAAAAATTCCCTTCCTATAAAGGCATTTACTAAGAAATCTGTTCTTTCAGTGATGGGARGTCTGACTGATGCTGCATGAGATCTGTTGCTGTTTCAGTTCAGTAGGTGCTACTAGATGATTTACCTGGCAGTGTGTTCCGTCGTCCATCAGCTCCGATCACCACATCACACTGCAGTTGGTTAATAGGGTGAGACTTGGGTTTCACCTCCACCCTCCAGCCTACCTCTGAGGCACACACACCCAAGGCATTACAAACACCAAACACACCACACACACACACACACACACACACACACACACACACACACACACACACACACACACACACACACACAGGCGCACGCAACACCACACACACACACACACACACACACACACGGCAGGTCTTACTCTGTTGCTCCTGGTCCGCAGGTGGCTCCACCAGTCCCTTGAACTCTACGTTGACATGGACTTCCACCCCCAACAACAGAGCTACCTTTAATAACACCAACTGTAGCTGCCGTATACCTACAGAGAGAAGGAGGGAGAGCGAGAGAGAGGAGGGAGGGAGGGAGGGAGGGCGAGAGAAATAGGGTATTAAAGAGAGGATTCTCTAATGAACATTGAAGCCCCATAGCTGTAACCATGGAGACTCAGGGGTCAASGGTCAGGGATCATTCCATACTCACTGATGTGGTCAATGGCTCCAGCACAGAACTTTCCGTAGAACTTCTTGGCCCCGAGGCCCCTGAGGTCATGGATGGTGAAAGGCCAGAGGTGGAGGACGTTGTTCCTGGAGAAGGCATCTCTCTTCTCCAGCAGCACCACTCTGGCCCCCAGGAACCCCAGCTCTACTGCTGTACGCAGACCACACGGCCCCGCCCCAATGATCACACACTGGGAGAGAGGATAGCTGGGATGAGGAGCTAGAAACGTACACACTTAAACATACACACGCTGTGCAGCCACACACGCTTGCCATCCATATACTATACATATCAGACCTGGGTTCAAATACTATTTCTAATATCTCAATTACTTTCACGTACTTTGAATGTAAGTATTCAGATATCTTTTAATCGAAAAGACAAGCAGTTGAATATTTTAATGTATTTGGAAATACAGTTGGAAAGTATTTGAAAATACTGACTCAAATAAACTCCCATGCATTTAACACAGGCATTACAAAATTATATTTGAAAATTATATTTGGTAGACTATTTAGTTTTGACAAATAACCATTCAAACACTCAAATAAATGTACTTGTTTTGGGCTATGTATTTGAACATTTTAAATACCAGATAGTAAATTACTAATAAGTACCGTTGTGTTGGCACAGACACGGCCCTTCCCGTACTCGTGGTGGGCCGCCCGTTTGTCCAGTTTGGCCCACAGTGCGTTGGCCTTCCAGTAGCTGAGGCGTTCTTTGAGGGTGTGGTAGAAAGGCCGCTGCGGCTGCGTCGGGGAGTATTTTTGTGGCTGTGTGTGTGTGTGTGTGAGCTGAAGGTGCTCACACAGCAGGTTGAAGGCACGGAGTGTCGTTCTGCAGGTGGACGCCTGGACAAACTCATCAAATAGAACCTGGGCATGGCCCTCCTTCTCCGCCTGCTCCGCCTCCTGGGTCTGGTCGGCAACACCGGCAGCAGCAGGGCACCCTGAGAACTCCATCTCAGCTTCCTGTTCCGGGCTCTTTCATTGGCTGCCTGGAGAGAGAGAAAAGACAGAGACCACGTTCCAGTGTTCYACACTGACTTCCCATGTAGAATCCATGCCTAATAGCCAGTCTGTTTGTGTTATCGTTCCAACTCCTTGTCACGCCAATGACAGCAATGAAGTTGGCATTTGCAAAAACAGATGTGACCAGGCTACATGCGTAATAAATTGCTTATAAAACATCTAAGTACATTTCTAAGTTTGCAAGTAGCCGTGYGTGYGTGTGTGTGTGGATTAAGGTGTTCTCGGTCTKAGCTGGCTGCATATCAGATGTTAGGTCCCCTGCTAGGAGGTAGGGCCAGAGATGTTCTTATACCGTTAGATCCCAGATAAACCAGCTCTCCATGCTGTGCACTGGGCTTATGGGTAATGAAGTATATCAGCTGCTGAGACTCTGATTGTCACACAATCAAAGCCCTCAGAAAAGTGTACTATATCCTGCTATCGCATTATATTCATTGCACGTAGGTGTGTGAACATAAAGCGCATTATACAGTATATTCTGTATGGTATAATCAGCCAACATTATCTCACTGGGACAATAACCAAAGCAGTCACCAGACAATACAAAGAGAAAGAGGGAGGGAATGTGTGTAGTTGGGGGGTGGGGTGAGGGGGGTTGGGGACACAATGCACCTCATACATAGTGGATCCATCCGCACCAWGCACCAAGAGAAACCCACACACATACTCCAGCACCCACACACACTGCAATGTCAGCATAGCAGGGGGAGATGTACAGTATAGYAGTTTATTAGATTGAATTAGAACATTTGATAGACTACTAATCCCCCAAAGGGAAATAAACAGCAGCAAATGACCACACAAGACTAAACAACCTTACATAAGTAATAGACTCATCTAAAATGGATAGTATGAGTGTCTAAGACACGCTACATAATTACCTTGGACGTCAACACACTTTCATTCTTTCAGTATTGTCCGTCCATTATGTCCACACAATACTTTCTAGATAACACATTCAAGTACACRCACACAAACACACATTGACAGAAGAACACACACAAACTGCTGTGTAGGACTTACTGTATGCCGTGTTGTCKTCTGGCCTGTACAGACATCGTCACTCCTCAGCTCAGCCACGGGTTGCCAGGTGTCCCTCAGTATCCTAATGCAAATCTCTCTTCAGCCACAGATATAACACCCCACAAACCTGCACTGCAGTAGCCTATACTGCAGCCCCCATTGCCTCGGTCTGTCCCCCTCCCTTCCTTATGGTGTGCTGTGCATTATGTTGATACCAAACTCTCCAAGTCTGTCTTTCTCGCTCTCTCACACCGACACGTTTCTCATCCAAGGTCAGGGAACAGCCAAGTACAGACTCCTCCCACACAGCATGTTCACATAGGCTACACACTCAAACGGGCACGCCCGCACACACACACGGGCACACACACACCTAATCTCACGGTGTGCCTGGGAAACAGACTGGGATCTAACAAGCTTAAAGAGGAGAGGGATCAGAAGAGAGATCATTCTGTAAGAACGTGGCGCTGAGGGAGAGAGATCCCGCTCATAGCCACAGAAAAACAGAGTGGGTATGTGGGGACAGAACACATAGACAGAGGCCTATTTGTGCATATGGCCAAGACCCAAACCCTCCAGTGCTGTCAGAGAGAAAGGTTGGGTTATACATTCGGTCTGTGTAGAGGTGCCTACACATGACAGAGCAAATACACGTTTATAGGCCTACCCACAATTTTCAACTTACGGTCATATGAATCTTTGCTAACCCAAAATGATCCATGTTTTCCATAGCTGAAGACCCAAGCCTAATGAGTCACACAGGGTTGAATCTATGGCTGAACACTGTGGCTAACCCCTGACCCCATGGCTTACGCTGCAGCTAATACCTGATCACCTTCACTGATCCATACTATATTCCCAGTAACTACTTCAGTATAATGCCCGCTCCCCACCACACACACACATACACCCCATGAAGCTGCGGGTGGTGTGTGGGTGATGTTAGTCTAATTTTAACATTAACCTCTCCATGACTGGGCTTCTCAACCTTTCCAATGAAACCCAACCAAGTCTCCCACTGTTTGCTTAAGATTTCACATAACCCCATTGGATTAGAACGTTGTYTTATAATTTATATAGATGACAGCGACATCTCCCTACGGGGTAATGTCACCATCTAGTGATGGGAAGTGAGACTGAAWTCCCCTGCCTGACAAGTTATTTTYACTCAAGTGTACATACACACTTTCTGAAATATCAATATCTAGATCATTTAAAACACAAAAGACAGTTGTCAAAGCATACAACTTTTAATGCGTAAATATACAATGACATGAACGTGTTGAGAATCACATGCACACAGTCAGGAACTTTGCTGTGAAGAGAAAAAAGCGAATCGAATGACAAAAAGTAACACATGACTTGTATATCACATACAGAGTATTGTCTTAATGTCACACAATAACACAGASAGTGTCGTACCAGTAGTGCTCGTCCCTTTGTCTCGATAGGCAGTAGAAAGGATCCAACAGCGCAAAGCACACAGGCCACAGTAAATGGCAGCAGAGCTAAAATCACTGAGTGTGACATCAACACCTACAACACACACAGTCAAACATTAATAGACACCYACATTGAAGGATAAACACTTGTAACACACATTCACATATGAATACAAACACACACACTCATCAGCCAACATGAACAACACACAGTCACAAACCTGTGCTATGAAGGGGGCGATCATGCCTCCGATGCGGCTAAAAGAAGTGCAGAAACCCATCCCGAGAGAACGCACTGCAGTCGGGTACACCTGAGAGACCGAAGGAGTCATCAGACACACAGGGTATACACCCGAGAGAGGTCTGTACAATACATTGTTATACACTAACAGTAAATCTACGGATGAAATGTAAAAGTTGTGTCCACATACCTCCGCAGTATAAATATAAACCACATTGAAATTCATGGAGACCAGAGACCTGATCAAGAACAACAAAATGGTAAAACCAAACCTGGAAAGAGAGAGAGCGAGAGAGTGACAGAGAGAGAATCTGATGAACAAAAGTATTGATACTGTATTTGAAATTGATGACAAAATAAAACAGTCAAATAACTACGCCCCCACCCCGAGTGTTTACAGTGCATACATAGTAGAGCAGATGTTGACCAGCATGAAGAACAGAGCTGCCATGAGCTCCAGCAGAACCATGCTCCACTTCCTCCCAAACACGTTCAACAGGAATATATTCAGAGGGATGACTGGAGACAGAGACAAAGAGACAGAGAGCGAGYACAAAAACAAATCAGACGTACACACGAACAGTACGATTATTCAGCAAAACAAAACGAGTGAATCTGACCACAACTGTACACACACTCACACATGCATGTGTAACAGGGTTTCCACTTGACACTGCAGAAATATGTATTTCTACTGGTTGGTTGAATTTACATATCAATAAGGTGTTATGCCATTGGTTACGCTTGCAGAGACAGCGAACGTAAATTCCTTCCAGTCTGATATTGACATGCAAGCTGTAGGTCATGTTTTGAAATACTATGTTCTATTTTCATATTTACAATGCGTATGATTTCACTATGTCCTGGTGTGTGTGTGATATATACAGTAGGGAGAACAAGTATTTGATTCMCTGCCGATTTTGCAGGTTTTCCTACTTRCAAAGCAAGTAGAGGTCTGTAATTTTTATCATAGGTACACTTCAACTGTGAGAGACGGAATCTATAACAAAAATCCAGAAAATCACATTGTAGGATTTTTAAGTAATTAATTTAATTATGCATGACATAAGTATTGATACAATCAGAAAAGCAGAACTTAATATTTGGTACAGAAACCTTTGTTGCAATTACAGAGATCATACGTTTCCTGTAGTTCTGACCAGGTTTGCACACACTGCAGCAGGGATTTTGGCCCACTCCTCCATACAGACCTTCTCCAGATCCTTCAGGTTTCGGGGCTGTCGCTGGGCAATGCGACTTTCAGCTCCCTTCAAAGATTTTCTATTGGGTTCAGGTCTGGAGACTGGCTAGGCCACTCCAGGACCTTGAGATGCTTCTTACAGAGCCACTCCTTAGTTGCCCTCTGTGTGGTTCGGGTCGTTGTCATGCTGGAAGACCCATCTTCAATGCTCTTACTGAGGGAAGGAGGTTGTTGGCCAAGATCTCGCGATACATGGCCCCATCCATCCTCCCCTCAATACGGTGCAGTCGTCCTGTCCCCTTTGCAAAAAAGCAACCCCAAAGAATATGTTTTCACCTCCATGCTTCACGGTTGGGATGGTGTTCTTGGGTTTGTACTCATCCTTCTTCTTCCTCCACAACACGGCGAGTGGAGTTTAGACCAAAAAGCTCTTTTTTGTCTCATCAGACCACATGACCTTCTCCCATTCCTCCTCTGGATCATCCAGATGGTCATTGGCAAACTTCAGACGGCCTGACATGCGCTGGCTTGAGCAGGGGGACCTTGGCGTGCGCTGCAGGATTTTAATCCATGACGGCGTAGTGTGTACTAATGTTTTCTTTGAGACTTGTGTCCCAGCTCTCTTCAGGTCATTGACCAGGTCCTGCCGTGTAGTTCTGGGCTGATCCCTCACCTTCCTCATGATCATTGATGCCCCACGAGGTGAGATCTTGCATGGACCCCAGACCGAGGGTGATTGACCATCATCTTGAACTTCTTCCATTTTCTAATAATTGCGCCCAACAGTTGTTTCCTTCTCACCAAGCTGCTTGCCTATTGTCCTGTAGCCCATCCCAGCCTTGTGCAAGTCTTCTACAATTTTATCCCTGATGTCCTTACACAGCTCTCTGGTCTTGGCCATTGTGAGAGAGGTTGGAGTCTGTTGATTGAGTGTGTGGACAGGTGTCTTTTATACAGGTAACAAGTTCAAACAGGTGCAGTTAATACAGTAATGAGTGGAAAACAGGAGGGCTTCTTAAAGAAAAACTAACAGGTCTGTGAGAGCTGGAATTCTTACTGTTGATAGGTGATCAAATACTTATGTCATGCAATAAAATTGCAAATAATTACTTAAAAATCATACAATTTGTTTTAGATTCCGTCTCTCACAGTTGAAGGTGTACCTATGATATAAAAGACAGACCTCTACATGCTTTGTAAGTAGGAAAACTGCAAAATCGGCAGTGTATCAAATACTTGTTCTCCCCACTGTATATACAGTTGAAGTCGGAAGTTACATACACCTTAGCCAAATACATTTAAACTCAGTTTTTAAAATTCCTGACATTTAATCCTAGTTAAAAATGCCCTGTCTTAGGTCAGTTAGGATCACCACTTTATTTTAAGAATGTCAAATGTCAGAAATAATAGGAAATATTTATTTCAGCTTTTATTTCTTTCATCACATTCCCAGTGGGTCAGAAGTTTACATACACTCAATTAGTATTTGGTAGCATTCCTTTAAATTGTTTCATTGGGTCAAACGTTTCGGCTAGCCTTCCACAAGCTTCCCACAATAAGTTGGTGAATTTTGGCCCATCCTCCTGACAGAGCTGGTGTAACTGAGTCAGGTTGTAGGCCTCCTTGAACGCACACACTTTTTCAGTTCTACCACAAATGTTCTATAGGATTGAGGTCAGGATTTGTGATGGCCAATCCAATACCTTAACTTAGTTGTCCTTAAGCCATTTTGCCACAACTTTGGAAGTATGCTTGGTCATTGTCCATTTTGAAGACCCATTTGTGACCAAGCTTTAACTTCCTGACTTATGTCTTGAGATGTTGCTTCATATATCCACATAATTGTCCATCCTCATGATGCCTTCTATTTTGTGAAGTGCACCAGTCCCTCCTGCAGCAAAGCACCCCCCACAACATGATGCTGCCACCCCCGTGCTTCACGGTTGGAATGGTGTTCTTCGGCTTGCAAGCATTTTTCCCATTTTTCCTCAAAACATGACAATGGTCATTATGGCCAAACAGTTCTATTTTTGTTTCATCAGACCAGAGGACATTTCTCCAAAAAGTACAATCTTTGTCCCCATGTGCAGTTGAAAACCGTAGTCTGGCTTTTTATGACAGTTTTGGAGCAGTGGCTTCTTCCTTGCTGAGCGGCCTTTCAGGTTATGTCGATATAAGACTCATTTTACTGTGGATATAGATACTTTGTACCTGTTTCCTCCAGCATCTTCACAAGGTCCTTTGCTGTTGTTCTGGGATTGATTTGCACTTTTCGCACAAAAGTATGTTTCATCTCTACGAGACAGAACGCGTTTCCTTCCTGAGCGGTATGACGGCTGCGTGTCCCACTGTGTTTATACTTGCATACTATTGTTTGTACAGATGAACGTGGTACCTTCTGGCGTTTGGAAATTGCACCCAAGGATGAACCAGACTTGTGGAGGTCTATGATTTTTTTTCTGAAGTCTTGGCTGATTTCCTTTGATTTTCCCATGATTCGGCGTTTGGAAATTGCACCCAAGGATGAACCAGACTTGAGGTCTATGATTTTTTTTCTGAAGTCTTGCTGATTTCCTTTGATCCCATGATGTCAAGCAAAGAGGCACTGAGTTTGAAGGTAGGCCTTGAAATACATCCACAGGTACACCTTCAATTGACTCAAATTATGTCAATTAGCATATCAGAAGCTTCTAAAGCCATGACATCATTTTCTGGAATTTTCCAAGCTGTTTAAAGCACAGTCAACTTAGTGTATGTTAACGTATGAGCCACAGAATTGTGATACAGTGAATTATAAGTTAAATAATCTGTCTGTAAACAATAGTTGGAAAAATTACTTGTGTCATGCACAAAGTAGATGTGCTAACCGACTTGCCAAAACTAGAAAGTTGTGGAGTGTGTGAAAAACGAGTTTTAATGACTCCAACCTTTTGTAAACTTCCGACTTCAACTGTATATATAGTGCCTGTTAGATATTTGGGGCATCCTGGGATGTGCTTTTGTATGTTATTGCTGTTCAATAGCGAGTTACCTAGCATGCTCTAATAGTATGTTACTGCTGTAAGAGCGAGTTAGCTAGCATGCTCTAATTGTATGTTATTGCGTAAGAGCGAGTTAGCTAGCATGCTCTAATAGTATGTTATTGCTGTGAGAGCGAGTTAGCTAGCATGCTCTAATAGTATGTTATTGCTGTAAGAGCGAGTTAGCTAGCATGCTCTAATTGCATGTTATTGCTGTAAGAGCGAGTTAGCTAGCATACTCTAATTCATGTTATTGCTGTAAGAGCGAGTTAGCTAGCATGCTCTAATTGCATGTTATTGCTGTAAGAGCGAGTTAGCTAGCATGCTCTAATAGTATGTTATTGCTGTAAGAGCAGAGTTAGCATGCTGCTAATAGTATGTTATTGCTGTAAGCGCGATTAGCTAGCATGACTTTAATAGTATGTTATTGCTTTAAGAGAGAGTTAGCTAGCATGCTCTAATAGTATGTTATTGCTGTGAGAGTTAGCTAGCATGATCTAATTGTAGTTATGCTGTAAGAGCGAGTTAGCTAGCATGCTCTAATAGTATGTTATCTGTTAAGAGCGAGTTAGCTAGCATGCTCCAATAGTATGTTATTGCTGTAAGAGCGAGTTAGCTAGCATGCTCTAATAGTATGTTATTGCTGTAAGAGCGAGTTAGCTAGCATGCTCTAATTGTATGTTATGCTGTAAGAGCGATTTAGCTAGCATGCTCTAATTGTATGTTACTGCTGTAAGAGCGAGTTAGCTAGCATGCTCTAATATGTATGTATTGCTGTAAGAGCGATTAGCTAGCATGCTCTAATAGTATGTTACTGCTGTAAGAGCGAGTTAGCTAGCATGCTCTAATAGTATGTTATTGCTGTAAGAGCGAGTTAGCTAGCATGCTCTAATAGTATGTTACTGCTGTAAGAGCGAGTTAGCTAGCATGCTCTAATAGTATGTTATTGCTGTAAGAGCGAGTTAGCTAGCATGCTCTAATAGTATGCTTTAAGCGCGAGTTAGCTAGCATGCTCTAATAGATGTTATTGCTGTAAGAGCGAGTTAGCTAGCATGCTCTAATAGTATGTTATTGCTGTAAGAGCAACTGGACCGCTGGCTGGGTATTACTTTTTTTAAACAACGCAAGAGAGTTACTAAGAACGATCTGTTACACTGGTACCGAGACCATTCTTCTTGTCTTCACTGGACATGTGTTACACAACCACCATAGTTCTCCACCTCCAACCCTCACTCACGGGCAACCTCCCCTAGACAGCTGATGAGGAGGGTCTGGTAGTCGCTAAAGCCGAAGGGGATGCAGTAGCACAGCCCGTCCTCTGGGTGGCTGTGTTTCTGCTGGTGCTCTGCGTCAGCGTCCGTCACACACAGCAGGGTCTTCTCCAGCAGCTCAGAGCTGCTCAACACAGAGCCATAGTAGGAGAAGGACGCCACAAACCTAGACACACATAAATAAATAAACAACCACACACACAGAGAAGCTTCACAGCGCAGAGCTGCAGTAAGAAAAGGACAAACCTAGAGCACACGTATAGATGTTGAAAAATAGAATGTCATACACCCTTCCACACCACGCCGTCCTCACACACTCAAATACCAACTTAGGTTGGAAGAGTAGGAGGAGAAGGAAAAGTGTATGGGGCATTACCATGAGTACCACAGTAGTAGGGAGGTCCTCCTGAATGCTGGACTGACCAGGAGGCGCCAACTGCCCCTGTCTTTCTGAAACACATACACCACAGAGACATCAATAAACACACACACACACACATACACACACACACACGCACACACACACACAACTCACCACCACAGGTTCCACGAGCCTCCCTGGTGGCATGGAGGCCCTGTTCATCCTGGCGATACGCTGGAGTGTTTCCACGGCAGCCTGCACATTCCCTGCTGACACGTTGTAGCGAGCCGACTCCGGGATAAGCTACAGACACATGGGAACGCCAGGAAAGTTAACCAGGAAGAGAGTGTCAGAGAGGCTAGTCTCAACACTATTCTGAAGTTGGGGAGTCATGGGGAGAGAAGGGGGGTGGAGGGGATAGAGAAGGAGTAGGGAAAGAGAGGGTCAGAGAGTGAGGGGCGTGTCAAAGAGAGATGCTGCTGAGACTCAGAGGAGGCGGGACTCCTACCTGAAAGAGAAGGAGGAGGATGACACTGGGGATGACGGACAGGCGGATCATCCAACGCCAGCCCAGCGTTGGAACCACAGTCATACCCAGCACGATGATGAGCATGGAGCCGACCATCCAGAAGATCTAAAGGGGAAGACAAAACTAAAGCTGAAACAACTGTGATGATGATGATGATGATGATGATGATGATGGCTAAGTGAGGCTATGGTGACTTACTGAGGCGAGAGGTAGCAGGTAGGATCTGTAGCTAGCAGGGATAAACTCGGTCTTTAGGACAAACCTAGGAGAAAGGAGAGTGACATCAGTAACAATGTGTCACAGAACAGGGAACTAGGTGTGTCTGTGTGTGTGCCTCTGTGTGTGTGTGTGTGTGTGTTGATGTGTGTGTGTGTGTCAGTCTTACCCCTGGGAGCACCCGGCCACGCCACAGCCCACCATTAGGCGAAGGAAGATGAACCATCCGTAGGATGGAGAGAAGGAGGTGAGCAGGGAGAAATACGCTGCCCACAAAGAACCCCCAAACACCACCTAGATAGATTGATAGACTGTCAGACACATCTACACATTCATTCCGACACAGCCTGTTAAAACCGATAAAAACAATTCCGGAAGATTTCATCTTYAGTTCATCACATAAACCTGTAAGGGGACATACTTTCCAGCGTCCATATCTATCGGCCACGTATCCACTCAGCACTCCACACACCATGAACCCTGCAAACACCATCTGAGACAGAGACAGACAGACAGGAAGTTATATCATATACATGTTTAATAGGTACTACCACATATTTAAACGTAGCTGCATGCTCATTGGTGTATTTCCTCACCGTGGAGACCAGAGCCACCTCCCAGTCRTCCAGATGCCATTCACAGCGGATCTCAGGAGACACCACGGCCAGCAACATGATCTCCATGGCCTCCGCTATCTACAATAAATACATGCACGCTTATATGCTTGTGCACATCCTTTMTCAAGAGTCTTTTCACTTACATACTGACAGACAAATAGACAGACAGCTAGACACACACACGGACACTCACGCTGGCACTGCCCATGATGATGAACAACAGAACATGGAAGCGACCAAAGCCGATGGTCTCCACCGCTTCCTCCACACTGTACGTCTGCGGCTCTGAAACACAACGTCAAAGTTCAAATCCCACACACTTCACCCCCACATTATCCCTTCCCAGCACATGACCAAACACTCTACCCACTGGGTGGTTTATGAGCCGCGCTCACCTTTGACCTCTTGGTGTGGGTTGTTGACCTCTTGGTAAGGGCTGTTGACCTCTTGGTAAGGGCTGTTGACCTCTTGGTAAGGGCTGTTGACCTCTTGGTAAGGGCTGTTGACCTCTTGGTGATGGTTATTGATCTCCATCTCCACTTCCTCTAGCTGGATGGCACTAACCAGCTGAGTCTTCATGGAGGACCTCCTCGTTCTCCCTACACTGCCCATAGACACTGCAGTCTAAACCATTACCATACTATTAATATAATATCTTATGCACAGACAGAGCTATGGATGCAAGGACCCAAGAGATCAAAATTATAGCTTTAATAATGTTTTGAGGCTATACAGTTTGTTTACAATTACATTGTTTACAAACAACAGAGTAAAAKAAACGTATTTTGAGTTCTGAGGGGGTCAGTTGAATTTAGCTCATGAAGCATGTCAAAGTTATATTCTTTAAGAATCAATTCGTTTTAAAGTGCAAAAATATTAGTAGAAATCGCAAATTGTCCCTTTAATATTATTACAGATAAGATGTCCTGCCAAAAACCTACCACAACATATAATATCGTCACCTGGCCATAATTTAACATAACCAACAACATTAAGTCTACCTGTCAACTAGCTCTCAAGAACACAAGGGGGCCCAAGCGGGTTTACAGCTACCCTCTCTTGGATTCTCAGTTGAACATAATGGACCACAGCTGACTCMATGTTAACTACAATCCCGACACTCTGTAATAACGTTTAGAAAGGCTAAAATAAACCCACAACTACAAATATTCCGCAAAGTTTTCAATTWAAAAAATAAATCTACTGAACGTTATCATACACGTTACCATACATTGAGCAGCGCATAGACTTATTATGCGAAGTTAACCGCACATCAAATAATAATGCACAAAGTAAACTATGCGGTAAATCACACCACTGCGGGGAATCACTGTTACCTGCTCTTTGTGATGAATTCGCAACTTTATTGAAGAAGGCTATCTTTGTCCTGATGAATAACTTTTCATATATTGGCCATCTTGAGAATCAATTTCAACGCAGAAACTCGGCCAGTTCTGCCCACCTTGGGACAGGTAAATCAGGAAGTTGATGACAACACCCCAAAAAAAATCAGGCGACACGTTTTCAGGTTCCGCCTAACAACGTCTGTAACTACATATGCTAATTAGTATTCAAATATTGTAAAAGTTAATAAACAACCCTATTCAAACCAATCTCGGTTTCCCATAAGTAAAATGATCGCGAAAGTCTGCCACTTCCTTTTCTGTCCACGATMAATTATATTCAAACAGGACTACCCAATGAGAATTACTACTTGCCTGGAYATTAATATATCTTAGCCTACCTGGTATTGTTGAGGAGATAGATATCTGCCGGTGTGTGTTGGTGAGATCAAAGCTACAGGGGAGAGGTTGGGTTGCAGATTATGGGTTGACAWTAGTTTTGAGGCATTATTCAGTCAGGTTTATCCTGTTGTTTCTCTCCGTCTGTGTGTGTGTTGGAAGGGACAGAAGAGTTAGGTATCAGTTATCAGAATTGGGAACTCGGTGCAAAACTAAACAGAAGGACTTCTGTTCCACAGCTGCACTTACACTTACTTGCCTTAGCCAATCTTTACAACAAAAAAAGGTACCTGCAACTAAAATACTACACTTTTTACACTTTTGTAGAGAAAAAAAATGAAGACAGCAAAAGGCTGAGTTTAAACACGTTTCTTTAATGTTTGATTTACATATCATTCAGATTCAATACATCACAGGGATGCAGCTCAGAAGGAGAGAGGTATGAAGAGTGGGAAGGTGAGAGAGCTGTAAAACAGGTATTGGTGGTCCTGCCCGACAACATTGCAGACACATGCCAGACCTCACAACAGCTGGATAGGTGTTTAACATACCAGTTAACCACAACATGTGATTTTGACTGAGCAGTCGATGATGTGGCATGCGACCATTGGTTGACGCAATGCAATGTCTGTGGATCTAGTCGGGCAGGAACCCCACCCTTGTCTGACATTTAATACCCCTGAGCGTCTACTACGCTGTCAAAGATACGCCCCCATGGTGTGGCCTATAGATGAGCCCGCCCCAGTCTCAAAAGTAAACAAAACACATACCCTCTGGGGACAGAGTATAGGGGTATGATATCAGGGCCAACAACACACCTGCTCCGACACTCTGGAGACACACACAGGAAATCACAGATCTAGAAAACACAGAACTATGAAACGCAGATCTATAAAACACAGATCTATGAAACATTCATGAGACGCCGCAGCTACTCAAAGTCCAGAGCTTGAAGTGACAAGAGAATCCTATCTTTTTAGATAGGAATATCAATCAACATCAGTGTGTGTCTGTGCTCCCCATGTCTGTACAGGCTATGTGTGAGATGCTGTTAGACTGAGGAGACATCAACACACTCCAACCCCCTGTACAGAGGGAGTGAGGGGTCTGTTACTGTAAGTTACTTAGTAGCACCAGGTGAATCGGTTTGTCGTCCACGCRCACACATCTCTGTGACTCCACTCTCTGTATAATCCCACAGCCTTATTGACATGTACTAGGTCCAATCAGGAAGGTTATAAGTCCCAGCAGATGAAGAGTTCTGAATCAGGATTGGTCCACAGGGAAGATGATGTGTTAGTCCTTCTGTTGGACGGTTGTCCATATAATTGAGCAATCACAGATAAAATAGTTTGACATATTTTACGCTTATATTTATTTTCTTTTATATACTATATCTATTGTTATCAATTTTCATTTTGGTTCAAAAATATTATTAGAAAAGGCAAAACAAGAGAATAACAGAATAACACCAACATAGTGTATATTTTCTACTGCTTGATTATCATGATGTATTATGTGCTTGGATGGATCATGTTTGGATGGCACTTCTCACTCTTTACTTGTGTTACAACTCTTCAGTTTAACTTTTGTTTAAAAAAATGTTGTTCTTATTTTAGCAGCATGCCTGAGAGAAGACAACAATTAACTGTCACATCACTAATAGCTAGCTAGCCGAAGCCTCAAACGTAGTCAACATGCTGTAGATAGCTAGASCACAGAGCTGTATGGGCAAACCTTCTCTCGCCTGCACAAACCCACACATTACTGACCATTGACCAAACCCAATACAATAAGACCACAGAGAAAACAGCCTGAAGCGGAGATGGAAGCCAGCCATGCAGCCATACTACCAGCAGATGGAGACAAAGAGCACTTCATAACCACCACCAAACCCGCCAACTACTACAGTATAGTATGTCCATTTGTCCTAAATAGCTTTGTTTCCTAGATCCACCTCCTTCGAGAGGTTCCCCTTTACATCCATTTGGATAAGAGCTGACCAAGGAAAGGAGATGAAGAAAGGAATCTATTTGGAGGAAATTGGACATGGTGTTTTTCACTCGCTATAAACCACTCCATCAAAATTCCCAAATTCAAATCACCTTTGCAACACGTTTGTCGATGTTCATACCATTGTATAAAATCATTCCTATTTCAATCTTGAATTTTCACAAGAGAAACACTATCACAATTTGACAGAGTCAATCGTCATCMCAGATAAATGCCTTTGTTCTGCCGCAGAAGGTCACATTGGTGGTGGATGGGATAGGTTTGCCCCGTGTCAAGTCTTTTGACACCTACTGAAAAGAGCTATATATACATTATATCTGCAAATCCATGTTTTTTCTTCTTCATTTTTGTACCGTCAACACATGAACACACGAGCAGGGAGCGACTATGCTAAGCGACGTCTCCACTGCGATAAACAACGTTATGATCAGCTCCACGGCAACAGAGAGCGCAAACACAGGGAGAATACAGCTATAGAACATCCAAACAGTTTTGGTATTTTTTCGTCTTCTTTTGAACTAAATAAAGGATTTAAAGTATAYTTTCAGAGCAATAAAAAATAAATACAATTTTAATACTCCATTGGTCACCCTTATTAATTCATATTGTGCTCATTTAGGATTTTTATATCTACTATTTTCATTTTATATACTTTTTTCATCTGTATATTCAAGTCCCCCGTGCCCAAAGTATACTATACTCCAACTCTCTCTACAGTGCAAGACCTCACCAATATGGCTGATGAATGGAGAAGACCTCACCAATCTGGCTGATGATGAACGTGTGTTGAAGGCAATGCGTGGTTAACTTAATGACAGGAGACATTAGGCTGAGGATTAGCACCACATACATTAGGTCAGGGAGGGCAGAGACGGCCCCTCTCACGGAAGCATTTCTATGGAACTCTGAAGAAAACAAACTCGATCCTCCTGTCCAGTGGAAACACTGTGCTGTAGAACGAGGAACCTTTACAGAGAGAAGAACCCTGTAAAGAACCGTGATGTTATTGTTGTAAGGAAATCGTATCTGTTGCAGACTGGCTCAGTCTTGTTCAGACCAGCTTATGAATAGTAGTATGACCCTCTTTAAACCAGTTTAGGRAAAGTGGTTCTGACTGTTTCAAACTAGTTTGGGGTAGTGGTTCCGGTCGGTCCATACTTGCTTAGGATGAGTAGTTCAAACTGGTCGGACCAGTTTAGAGCCAGTAGTTTTGACCAGTTATGGGGTAGGGGCTCCCACTGGTCTAGGAGTAACTRCTGGCCACAGCAACCTGTTTCTGGGCGAGCCGTCGTAGCTCCTCCCTGATGGCCTTGATGAGGGAGGCGGAGCTTTGGGCTGAGGGGGAGGACTCGTCTAGGGGGAACTCTGGAGTGGGAGGGGCCAGGAGCATTGGGGGGRCAGAATGGTCTCCCAGAGAGGAGCTGGGCATCTGAAACACACCGGAGGAGGAGAACTCAGGGAACGACAGCACCTAAAGAGAGGGAGATAGATCCGAGACAGGGTAAGAGCGAGAGAGATAGGATGAGAGAGAGATCAAATTACTTCTCTGTAAACKAGATTACTCCTCTGGAAAACAAATGTTTCTCTTYATCTCTGACATGTGGTCCGCCCAAWACAGTCTCATGCTGTCCCTGTTGGTCATCATGTAGTCTGACTCACAGTCTCCCTGCTGGCTCCGGGTCTGGAGAGGTCCTGGTCTAAAGGCTGCTGGTTCCAGCTGGAGCCTGTTGGCCCAGAGACGCTGCGGCCCACCCCAGGGTACGCACTGATCCGGCTCGACAAGCCCACCTGAGTCAGGTGATGCAGCTGAGCACCTGAGAACACAAACAACACACCATATGTAAGTAATTAGCTACACACATTATACACTTAGCATACACACATTAATCCCAATTAACACACACACAGTGCCTTTACCTGTGCTTCCCCCAACAGGCCGAGGTCTGGAGGAGGAGGGAGGCTCTTCATACTGCCCCCTGTTGGCGTAGACAGAATCCTGCAACTGCTCCTCTGCAGCAACATAGGCCCCTGAACCCAGGCCCTGCCTGAAACACACATACACCCGATTTTAGAAATGCTGACATTCACTGAATGTACTTCAGCCTGGGTAGTATAGTAACATCTGTCTCACCTCTGCAACAGGCCTTGTATTGACGAGGGAGACATCCCCAACTCTGCATACCTCTGGACAGGAAGAGGGGAGATAACATATATATATAGATAGAGAGAGGAGAAACATGTAGATGCAAAATAGTAAAGAGGGAGAGAGAGAAGCTGAGAGGTTGAGAGAGACAGTATGATTCATACTTCACAGAAGAGACCCTGGGAGTACACACACAAACACACACTCTTACCGCAGAGAAGGGGCTGTGTGTGGGGGCTGCGGGGTAGGAACCCCACTGGCGTGATGGGTGTGTCTGTGGGGAGGGAGAGGGGCTTGGCAGTGCGGGGCTGACCTGCGTGACCCCAACACTGACGCTGCCCTGGGAGGAGGGCGACACCAGGGCGAAGGCATCGTCCAATAGGGAGTGCATCTGTTGCCGCGCCTCCTCGATGGACGGCTGGGGAGGCACGTAGGGGGGCGGGGGAGGRGCGTGGTCAAACACCTCRTCGTTAGGGGAGGGGCTGCCGTGGTCTGGAGGTAGGTCCGGGTCGGACTGGAGGAGAGAGAGAAGAGGAGGAAGAAGTGTGAGTGAGCATGTATATGGTGTGTGTGTGGCCTACATGGTGAGACACACATACTATGCGCACCTACACACACACACTATGCGCACCTGCACACACACACAGTATGCGCATAGTATGTGTGTCTCACCATGTAGGCCACATTGTTGAGTCCAGGGTATTTCCTGTAGGTGGCGCTGTGGTCTGTGAGCAGGCGGTCTCTGTCCGTCAGTCTGTCTGTGTCTGGCAGACTGCCGTTCCCCTGCTGCCTCCGCCGGCCCCGAGGAGAGCGCCTCCCCCTGGCAGGGCAGGGAAAGACATCGGCACAGATTAGTCACAGACACATTCATACAACGGAGTCTCACAGAACCATCTAATTCAGTCACAGACACTAATACAGATCGGTCACACATATTCAGCGTGACTATTCATTGGGCTCTACAGCGAAACCGTGTACAAGGGACGCAAATATCTTCTATCTCGAGGTCTATGCAGAAGAACGAAAAGGAGAATCTTGATACAAAGAATGAAAACCACCTGATGCTAGTGGGAGGTATTTATGAAACAAGTTGACCATGGAGGAAAGACTAAGAGTTTGAGTATGTATGACCATCTCACCTCTTCCTGGATTCCCCTGGGGTRGGGGGYGAGGGGGGGTCGGTGTGCARGATGCTGTCCATGTGGTCATGGGCTGAGCTGTAGAGGCGCTGTGGACACCCTCCCTGCCCCGCCTCCTCCTGCGCCTGCCCGAAGGCATCCAGGATGTCATCCATAGAGGGGAACTCACACTGGCCCCGCCTCTTAGCCCGCTGACGCAGCTTGTTCCTGTGGTGCTCGATCTCCGACTTATGTCTCAGAGCCACCTAGATAAACACACACACCAAGATGTTAAGGAGTTTTAAGGTGTGTGTGTGTGTGTGTGTCTGAGAGTATTCGCCTGTGTGAGCTAGATGTGTGTGTAAGAGTGTATATTCTCACCTCTGCGCTGACCCTCTCTGTGATGGTGGGGCTGTGTGAGTGTTGTGGTGGGCTGGGCCGGGGCTGCATGGCAATCAGCTGGACCTTGTTGGCCTGGCGAGCCCTGCCGTCAGACGAGCCTCGGGACAGACGGTCCACGTGGTCGAAGATGGAGGAAGAGGAGAGCAGCTCATCTGGACCACTGCCTGTGGGAGGGACTGGGGAGCGGGAGACAGGGAGAGGGAGAAAGAGAGTAAGGTAAACTGTAGTAATACTGCAACACTAAACTGGGTTCTTCCTGGCAAGCTGCAGCTTTACTGAACCACTCAACATGAAGCGAGGACTTTCCCATCTTACTCCTCCCTATGATCCAGGTCAGAACAAAAAGAGAGGAGGCGAGAGAGAGGGAGACAGAGAGGGGGAGGGGGCAAGAAGCATTATCACTTGGTGATCAGAGAGAGCGATTCAGGACATGTTCACATTGCAAGCTTTTTCTCCCCTCCGCTTCTGCTCCCTCCCCCTCCTCCACTCTCTCTCCGTCCTCCATTCTTTCCTGCACTCCTCTTTCCCTGCTCCCTCTCACTACCTCKTTCTCTCCTTTTCTCGCTCTCCCTCYGTTTTTCTCTTTGATGCAACTCCTTKAATCAGTTGTTCTCCTGCTGATTCAGCGCATAGCTCTCTCTAGGACACACGYACRCACACACACAAATATATACACACTCGCACTCTTTAAGTCACACAATCTCTCCCTCTACCACTTATTCTCMTCTGTGTTTCAGCATGGGCATTGTAGATAGAATAGTATACATGTAGAGATGACCTGATTCCTCATTATAATCTACATGACAAAGAATCCAGTTTGTTCTATTATGGTACATTTCTATCARAATGTTATGAATAAGGCTTTAGGTAAAGAGAAATGGCCGTGTCTCTTGCCATTCTTGGGCGTTTTGTTTCGGTGCGGTTTCCCCTCGTGGGGCGTGCCCACATATCTGGTGGTCTCCTCTGCAGACTCCCTGCCACTCGATTGGTCGCTACCTAACGAGTCACCATCTGACGGGGAMAGTCTGGCCAATCAGAGAAAAACAGCGGTTAGTGTGGATTTGTGTGGATGTATCCCTGCGTGTGGATGTGTTACCAACCTTCCCCTACGGCGGTTAGCGCGGGCAGCCTTGGTGGAGGAGCCCTTGGATTTGGGAGTGTTGAGATCCCCTCCCTCAGAGGGGGTGGCCTCTTTGATGGGCACAGGGAGGGAACCAGGCTCCTGRATCACCATGATGTCATCCTTACTGTGCTGCCCCAGGTGGAGCTTGGCAAAGTCAAACCCTTTCACACTGGGAGCCTGGAGCTGGAGAGGGGGGGGATATAGAAAGGGAGAGAGAAAGAGGGGAGAAAGATAGATGAGGAGAGAGAAAAGGGTGGAACAAGTAGAGATCCAAGCACATCAAGACCTGTATGTATGCATGCATGACTACAGCCTTATGCCCTTCTTATTTTGATGCAATTCCAGTCAGATAACAAATCCAGTCCCTCATCTAGGTYGACCCTCTACCCCTAACCCTTCACCCCTGCCCCCRACCTTCTGTCTCTGCTGGATGGTGTTGATGGCATCAGGCTGGAACTCCAGCTTCTCCGAGCCGCACAGTTTCCAGTAGAGGATGATGATGATGAAGATAGCCAGCAGGACAGGCACCACCACCCCCACAATCAGCCAGACACTGCTGCTCTGAGTCTCAGACGGGGGCACTGTCAGGGTCTCCACAGCTACAGAAGACAAGT
>NC_036864.1:3081247-3096834 GCF_002910315.2 Salvelinus sp. IW2-2015
CCACTCTCTCCCTTGCTCTCTCTCTCTCCCAACCCTCCCTCTCTCTCTCTCTCCTTCCGCCAGTTCCTGAGAACCTCCGTCTACCTTTGCGTTCCGTGTTGTTGGCGGGACCAATCTGATCTTCTATCTTGCCAATGATCCTGTTGTCAACGCTCTGGTCGCGCAATCCAACCAAAGTCCTCTCGAAATTGTCTTACCCAACTTGGTGATCTCACCTACTCTACGGCAATGCATACCTGCAGTCGCATAGTATACCCGCCTTCCACTAGATTTCATAGGCAGTGAGAGGGTGAATGGGGTGGTATCAGCATATGTAATCGCACGGTCGGTAGAGCAAAGACCTCTAGGGGGTGGAATGACGTGACCGACTTTTTCCCTTTGTTCCAGAAACCTCAACTCTCACGTCCGTCAGATCAGTCGAATCCACTGGATTGGTTCTGAAAGCTTTCGTTATAGCCGGCTCTCTTCTAGTCACTCTCTTATCTCCGCCTCTATCTCTGGCATTATTATTAAATATATTATGATCCTATATATTAGTGTTAGAGACTCATTTGCGACCAACATAAGACTAGGTCAACACAGAGAGTGGAGCTCTAAATATGTAACACAAGACCCTCTCAGGAGTTAAATAATATGCAATCTTCATATGTATTTCGCGATACATATTTGTGTTGGCATTTCGTTTTCTTCTGAGTTTGTATTCGTGCCGTCATTTATGTGATTTAATCGTTGGAGTCATTGCACCTGCTGGTCGCAACTGTAGTCCTAGAGGCCACAGATATGATATACCGCCCCTTTGCTTGCCGGCTTCAGAAGCTCGCGAGATGGCAGTAAATAGGTGGTTTGCAGACACCACGAACGTGTCAGTAGTCATGATAATCTAGTGCATCATGGAAGTAGCTGCCCATAGAATGGCAAGGCAAGCGTAGAGAAGACGAAAAGATGATAATCAGCAAAAAAACTGATCATCCGATCTCCCTGAGATATTAGAACTGATATGTTGTGTATGCACTAGCTTTGTTGAGAACAATAACATACACGACAGCACTCTGCGCAACAATTAGGGAGAGAATTCGTCTTAGCGCGGGCCGCAGCTTGAAACATGTGTTTGACTCATATACCGATTCTCTAGTAGGTGCAGTACAAAGCAATGTATTTCACGCTATGCAGTACTCAAGAAGTTAACCCGCTGCACATCCTAATCAAATTAGATAATGATGTTATGAGTTTTTAAATAAACTTTTAGCCAAGTCTGTCACAAAATCGAGCTCCAATATATGCCACCCCTCCCCTCCCCCTATCTGGGTGAACAGAGGCTTGTCAGAAATCAATGATTGAGTATTCGCAGTGTTATACGGGTTGGTGCTGGTAGGGGTATTTTCGCGTCCTGCATGCGCTGGCATCTACGTAAACCAAATGAACTGAATTATCCAAGATTGTTCTTTTTGACTGAACGAGTCAAAGTTCTGAGCCCAAACTTCCCATCACTAGTGTGTGTGTGTGGTGTGTGTGTGTGCTCGTGTGTGGTGTGTTGTGTGTGTGTGTGTGTGGTGCTGTGTGTTGTGGATGTGTTGTGTTGTGTGTTGGTGTTGGTGTTGTGGGGGTGTGTGTGGTGCTCGGTGTGTGCTGTGTGTGTGTGTTTGTGGGCTGTTTGTAGGCGCTTTAGTGCTGAGCACGTTGAGATCACCTCTGTTCGTTGCAACACTACAGATCCAACGCGGGTGAGAGATGAAGACTGGAATAAAATGTAGTAGGGATGTATTTACCTGTATAGAAATGCGCAGAGGGACTGAGCCCAACCCAAAGGTCGTTCATGGAGCGCTGAGTAAGACATGTGTGTCGTGAAACTTTACCAAGATTTGACACGCGCACGAATAGGAGTAGGGACTGCTGATTGGCCTAACCGAGAAACTACATCAAGTACACGCAGACATGCGGCTCTACAAATCTCACTATTTTTGATAGAGCTGTCTAACTCAGAAAGGAGAGTAGGGGCTCCCAGTGTTACGTCACGCTACGAGTAATGACACCGGTGTTTGGTGTAAGAGTGTTATGGAATGCTCATCTACCATTTACCTAAGTGCGCTAGTGTACAAGATGGTATAACGAAGACCAACAGAAAGCTTAGCCATATCAAGTGGCCGCCAGAGAAGAAGTTCTGCAAAAAATCTGATAACGATGACGTCGAAAGCTAAAGAAATCAATGCCTGAGAAAACATACACCACGTCAATAATCTGAGCCAAGCCTGAACTAGTGAGTGACCAAGAAGACTTGGCCGTGTGGATCATCAAACGAATTATATGCTGATTCGCTCGTTGATGAGGGTCTCGTGTTTAGGACTCACCCAACTGTTAGTAGTGGTTCCAGAAAGAGTATATCAGCGAAGAGTCAGCGCAGTGAGATACCTGCTCACTAACGCGACTGGTCGAGACGAGTTATCAGAGCCTTTTCTTACAGCACACTGCGAGGTTATTCCCAGCGCCCCGTGCTCCATGTATACTTGCGCCTGGATTAGCACGAGATAACCGAATCATGGCAAAAAAGCTCTCTATCACAACACGTCATCACACATATGACGGGTTCTCATCTGCTTCTTCTGCGACTGACACACACCTCAGATCGCAAAGCTAATATCTCATAACCAGTTACCCACCACTCACACACCGCAAACGTCTGCACACACACATCATCTTGATACCATACTCTCTACGAGCCAGAGGTGACCTAGTTGGTAAATAGCATCCACTGTGAGTCCATGACAGTTGCATGGTACTTAGGTAACTTCCATAGACCATACATAGGCAAATATCTATATGAGTATAACTTAGCACCGACGCGGCATCGTGGAGATCAGACGCAGCGTACGAACTTTGATTGCATGATATCTTCATTTCCTCACTTCGCGTTATCCCGACACTTGGAAAGTTCTAGACTTGACAAAATGAGTTCCTGTTTTACTACAGTTATAATTCAAACGGTCTAGGAGCCAGAACGCAGTATGTGACTTTCTACACACTATCAAGTAACTGAAGCTCGAATACTCTCTGGGCATCCGATAACGTAGGATAGACGCAAAGAGGATATTTGAGAAGGTAAACAGAAATGTACTTTTTAATTTTGGGAACGATTTGGATATTGTTGAGAGAAAGCTGACTAGACGCGCTCACTCGTGCCTTGGTGTTTGATGCAGAACAGGATGTGTCATGTAAACACACCTTCTTCTAATTCTCGAGAGAGGAGTCTGCTATAGAAGCTTAATGTTATTTGTTGTTGTATTGAAGTGTAGTGTGATGTCGTAGTCGCTGTTGTCTTCGCTCATTGAACAGCAATTGTGTGTTTTGGGTCATAGTGTGTGTGGTGAGTTGTGGTTGTGATGGAGTGATCGTTGTGATAATGATGGGGACTTGTGTGCAGAGGTAAGTTTCTGTGATGTGTGGTCTGAGATGTGATTGTTGGTGTGTTGTGGCTGACAAGTTGTGGGTCTATGAGTCGTGGATGGTCATTGGCTGAGAGGTGTCTAGTCCTATGTGTAGTGGTCAGAGAACAACGATTCGACTGGCTGTGGAATCTTACAGGCTTCGTCTAGGGAGCGTCCGGTATCTCGGAATCCAGTGCGTAGTTGGGTATAGGAGGGTTGCTGGTGGGAGGTAGTCAAGCGTATCAGACTGGTCCTGGCCTGGATCAGGTACTTTCCTCTACTGGGCCTCCTCGCTTGGTCACACAACGCTTTACGAGGTTACCACACACTTTCATCATCGCTCGGCTAATCCCACGCATAAAATGGAGTGCTGATTGGTACCAAACCTTACCCACATAACAAGGGACTGTAACTCCACTGCCCGACACACGTACGAGATTATCTATCACTCGTGAAACTGAGGTAGTATTTGATTCAGGCAAATTTTATGGTTGTCGTGTGTCGAAGGCTTGAGCAGTATTAGGGCCGCGTACTCTGGCAGCTCGTGTGCATTTTTCGTGGAGAGGCACGACAGAGGGTGGAGAGAGTCTCCCGTATGCTGTATGCCACTCATGCGAACAGTGCGTGTACAGAAAACCCAGTGGCTGCCACCTGCTGCAACCGCCCTGGAGCTCGCAACGGGCTGCCATCGTACTGGGGCAGACTCGCGTCCAGAGACCCCTTGCCCAGCGTAGAGCTATATGCATGCGACCGTGGACGTGGTGTGTGTTTCGTGCCACCAGCGGGTGGCCGCATGTGTACTTTGTGTACAGTGGGGGGCAAAAAAACAAGGTATTTAGTCAGGTCATGACCAATTTGTGCAAAGTTCTCCCACTTAAGATGAGAGAGGCTGTAAATTTTCATCATAGTACACTTCAACTATGACCGACAAAATGAGAAATCACAAATGTAAGATTTTTAATGAATTATTTTGCAAAAAATTTGGTGGGAAAATAAGTATTTGGTCATAAACAAAAGTTTATGTCAATGACTCTCGTTATATACCCTTTGTTGGCAGATGAAGAGGTCACATGTTTTCTGTAAGTCTTCAACAGAGTTAACACACACTGTTGCTGGTATTTGGCCCATCCTCCATGTTCAGATCTTCCTCTAAAGAGCAGTGATGTTTTGGGGGCTGTTGCTGGCACAACACGTGACTTTCCATACTCACCAAAGATTTTCTTATGGGGTTGAGATCAGGAACTGGCTAGGCACTCCCAGGACCTTGAAAAATGCTTCTTACGAAGCCAACTCCTTGTTGCCCGGTGTCAGTCTCCCCGAGCCTGGTCGCAGGTCTACATTTTGTTTCTGGCTGTCCTTTGACAGCTACCTTTTGGTCTTGGCCATAGTGGAGTTTGGAATGTGATGTTTGAGGTTGTGGACAGGTGTCTTTATACTGATAACAAGTTCAACCAGGTGCCAATTAATACAGGTAAACGAGTGGAGGACAGAAGGAGAGCCTTTTAATAGAAGAAGTGTACAGGTCTGTGAGAAGCCAGAAATCTTGCTTGTTTGTAGGTGACCACAATACTTATTTTCCCACATAATTTGGCAAATAAATTCATTAAATAATCTAACAATGTGAATTTTCTGGATTTTGTTTTCCTAATTTTGTCTGTCATGTTGAAGTGTATGAGTGATAAAATTAACAGGCCTCTCTCATATTTTTAAGTGGGAGGAACTTGCACAATTGGTGCTGACTATAATAACTTTTTTGCCCCACTTGTAATGTGGGATTTCGGAAGTAGTATCCAGTGATTCGTAATGTAAGCCCATGCAGGTTGGGCTCACTCATTTCCTATGACATAGCATATTGCTTAAATAAAGGTGTAGCTGATTGTTAATGATACAATACTGTATCTCAGTCACCGTCTGCTCCTGGACACCCAGTAACACTGCAATACACACACAACACTAATGCACTTCTCAAAAACGGCCATCATGACTGCAACACAAAACACATGCATGCAGCTCTAGCACGGTAATTCTCTCAATATTCGTACCTGTGCGGACCCAGGAGGAGCGYAGATGGTGAGAAACGTTCAGCTCGGGGTAGTGGAAGGCTGGGGAGACAAACACAGGATGGATAAGATACAATCAGGTTACTCACTGACGTCCGTGGGGCAAGTAACTCATTTAGAAAGGGTATGTGTGGGAGTACAGTACATGCATATGGTCAGGATGCTATAAACGGCACCCTCGTGTGAGAGTGTATAAGTGTGTGTGTGCACATGCATGTGTGGGATAGTAACTGGTGTATAGATGGGGTGTACGTGTAGTGTCAGTGAGGGGTAGATGAGATGTGTGTGGTGTGTGTGTGAGACTTACGTTCAGCGATCTGCAGCGCGGGGAAGCCCAGGTAGAAGCTGAACTCCACCGTGCTTAGGCGTCTCAGGTGACCGCTGACCTCTGACCCCAACAGGTAGCCCCGCCCATCACGCAACGCAAACGTGATGTCCACCGGAACCTTCTGGTCACCCTGTGGCTTGGCCTGACCCATGGTGATGTTCAGCAGCTGGAGGTAAACACACGTTACAGATTTACAAACTTTTTGATTGATCTGAATCTCTTTCCTCAGCTCCGCTGAACCTGCCCAAGTAAATGGCTAGTACACACACTTTCACGGCTACGACTCTCACCTGTACAGTAACGTTGCCAAATTCGTGTGCGCGTCTGCGTGTCTCCGTGTAGGCCATCAGCAGTCCTCTCTCCACTCGCTCACTGAAGTTACACACACGCACATCCACGTGACCGGGCACAAACTGCAGCACTAGAAAACACACACATTATAGATTATCACACGGACAGTACACACACATTGTCCAATGCAGCACTAAAACGCGCCACACACACACACACACACACACACACACACACACACACACACACACACACACACACACACACACACACACACGACGGATGAGTATTGGACTCAGAACTCTTGACCGTTCAGTCACCAAAGAAACAAATCTCGACGGACTCATTCATTCATTTGATGTTACAGTAATGCCCATAGAGCATCAGAGGCCGCACCAGCCCAACGCATGAACGAAAAACTCAAGTCATGATTCTACTAAGCCTCTAGTAGCCACCATAGGGTCGGGGTTATTGGGAGCCTGCATTTGTGAACAGACTCCTGGAAAAGTTTCATTTAAAACTATGGTCTAATTTTGTACTGAGTTGCACGGAGGCATAACGACTCCTGCGGAATACAGTTGCACATTGACTGCCATGAGGCCGTGATGAGCACCAATACGTTCAAGCTGCGGCCCCCTAAACAATTCAAATTTGTTGCGCAGAGGCGGTGTATGTTTTGGTTCTACAAAGCTGTGTCATCACAACATTCAGTTCATTCAGGAGATCGATGATCAGTTCTGAACATCTATTTCTCTTCTCTACGCTGCCTGCATCATGAGCTACTTCCATGTGCCAATATATGACAGACACGTGGTCTGACCACCATCTCTCTGGAGCTTCTGAGCCGGAGGRGCGTGTATCAATCCTGCTATAGGACTCATTGCGACCAGCAGGTCAAACGAACGATTAAAATGAACGAGTCACTCAGAAAAAACGAACCATATGTGAATCATATGAGATTCCTTTTTCTGAGAGACTTGTTCGTTTTAGCCGTTCGTTTGACCTGCTGGTCGCAATGAGTCCTATAGCAGGATTAATTCATATATGCCAGAGAGAGCGAGAGAGAGAGAGAGCGAGAGAGAGAGAGAGAGAGAGAGAGAGGTTCCTACCAGAGCGTATCTGGTACTTGCGATCAGGTATGCCGTAGAGGGGTGAGACAGTTGGGAACAAGGAGGAGCTTTGTGTTGATTGGCGCAGAGCGTTGACGACAGACATGGCAGTGAAGATCAGAGGTCCCGCCACAACACGGAACGCAAAGCTAGACGGAGTTCTCAGGAACTGGCGGAAGGAGAGAGAGAGAGAGGGGAGGGTTGGGAGAGAGAAGAGAGCAGAGGGAGAGAGTGGAGAGGAGGTTGGGAGGGAGAAGAGAGCAGAGGAGAAGGAAGCCAGGCATGATTGGCTTTCAAGACATTTGTGAAGGGCAAATTTGCACATTCCTGCAATGCATTACAATCATGCTCTTTCCCCAAAGCTTCCCCAGTGAGTATTGATAGTAGGCCTACCTGCAACTCCACTGAGCGGTTGAACTCCCTCTTCAAGATGTCCCTGACCTGGCCAAAGCCCACAGTGGAGCCAGACTTCGGCAGGACTAGGAAGAGACAGGTTTAACCTCAAGCAACCTGCATTCAACTATTGCCAACGCATTCCCTGAAAACACACTCCTAAGCTATACATTAACCAAGGGATGTGCTCCCTTTTAAACAGGTGACCATGAGTTTCCAGCACAACACATTGACAGGCCAGAACAGTAGAGCACAGTGCAATGCATCCCCATCTACAATATTGGAATACAATTGCCTCTCATACAGTATGTACCTCCATCTCTAGTCTACTATGAGTTCTACTGGTGTTGTCTTACCCACTCTGACCAGGTACATGTCAGGCTTGGTGACGTTACACAGGTACTGGCGTCCTGGAAGCTAACCCAAATCAACAGCATAGCCCCCAAGGCCACGAGTATCTAGATCTGAGAGAGGATAAGTTTATCATATGGTTCACTGGCCCGGAAGGTCAAGGCTGACACTAGGTTTGCGGGGGAACTTTAAGAGTCCTAGTAGGCATGTGTAAGCTGTCTATCTTGGATGCACATCGAGTTGTGGGCGCTTTCAAAGTGACAGTGAACGATTGTAGATGTGAGATAGTATGGATTTCTGCCCAATTCGATCTCGATCCTGTGACTACGTTGAATCTTTAAACACACCCGACGCCTTTGTTGTGTCTGTGCTTTAGGCGGGGGAGTCTGTGGAGAAGGTGAGTCCGGTAGAGAGAGGTTACGAGGGCCCTCCCCGATCAGCCTGGTCTCATTACGGACCCTCGACCACAGCCTGCTGTATCACCCAACAGCCTGCCAAACTCATCACCGTACGACTGGTTAAGAATAGATGTTCGGGGGATCGTCTAGCCTTTAACGTAACACTTAAGTGTTATCTAATATTATGAGCCACTCCATAAAGGACAGTGTTATGTTTGTAAAGGACTGTGGTAGCTGAAAAAGTATTGTAGAATTAAATTGACATCTTCTTTAAGTGGTAATAGTTAGTGTGACTCTGGCTGTATGTAGGCGTACTCCACGTCTAGTTGGACGTCTGACTGGCCTATGGTAGGTACTCACGTCTCAGCTGTGACGGGTGATAGAAGCCGCATGATGGCGTTGCATGGGCCCTGGTGGAGAATGTCGTGAGGCTGCGCTCCTCGATACCCATCCTAGTGCACCTCTGGCTGTATGTAGGGATCATCTCCTGGACACATGGAGGTCAGCTGGGTCTCGCAGACATATCTTGCGCGGTTGTGCTGAATAAAATAGGGGTTTAAGGTTTGCGATAGAAAGAAAATGCGCCGAATGCTGTAGGCTACATGTGTTGTTTTGAGGGAATTTCTGATACTAGCGTATTGTTAGATGTTGTTCTTTTTATACTTCAGTTTCTGGGGTTGCTGATCACAATCAGGGTTGAGGTACTTTCTTAGTTTAGCATATTATCAGCCTACGCGATTTGTCGAGCATTCTCTGGCATGGTATGTAGGTATTTTTAAAGCGCCTGGGCGTGTCCAAACTCCTATGAGCTCTATTAACTGATCGTTCTGGCGCGGCCTTGTTGATAGTAGGGCCCTTTTTATACTTCGTCTCGTTTGCGAGCCTTAGTTTGGACGGTCTTAGCTGTGAGCTTCGTATGAATTATTGGTGTATTTGGCGATCACATCCTGAGTCTGCTCAATAGTGACTTGTAGTGGTAGGGGTCGACTTTCCAACATCCTCTACGTGGTAGGCGCTGCTGTTGTTGTAAGAGATTGTTAGTCCGCGTATCCTAGTTGAGAGGCAGGTAGCCTATGGACTTGTATTGTAAAGGAATGATCGAGATCAATACGCTTAGTTGGACCATGTTCGTGAGGATTGGCTGGTATTGTTTAAGATGACCTATGCGACGTCACATTTCCTCTAGTCTGGGACAATTGGCTCTTGCGTTTTGGTATTGTAGCGGTAACTCATATAATATCGCTCCAGCGTATGATCAGTTATTTCAGATCGTAGGGGCCTGATATATGTAGGAGTTAAATGGAACGCCACGCACGGTGGGTCGCATCGGATTGCTCGCTCGCTAGCATGGGCATGATGTTTGTTCGCAGATCGTTGGGGCGTGGCTGTAATGTAGGATACTATGTATAACAGCTACCACGTCTTAGTTGACCTCTTGGCTGCTGTTATGTTAGCTACTCGACTCCTACGGATAATGGAAACATGGGTGTCGGCTGCCTAGATGCACGTCTAGTCTATAATGTTTGTCAGCTAACGGTTCACCTAGGTTTGATCTTGGGCGGGCTGGTATGGTTAGGGTACTCACTCCTAGTGAGCTGGCTTGGCTGGTACGTAGGGTACTCATGTCCCTAGTTGACATCTGGGCTGGCTGGTAAGTAGGGTACTCCATCCCTAGTAGACTGTCGTTAGGTGGGCTGTGCGTCTGTTGCTTATTGTTAAGGGAGTCCCTTCTAGTTGAAAAGTAGGCATTACACACTAGTAGACAAATTCTGCTGGCTGATGTCTAAGGTTGTTTCTATAGTCACAATCCCATAGTCTCGAACTTGGAAGTTGCTGTTTATTGATTATTAGTCCTGCGTATTACTTTCTCAGTTAGATTATGGTATCTATTGTAGATAATTGTGCATATTAGCGCTCCTGGTCGTCCGAAAGCATGCCACAGTCGCTTGAGTTGTTGACGTCTTGAACTTTTGGGGGATGGTAATGGTAGTGGGTACTATGCACACTAGATAGTGCATTGTGCACACAACTTAGTTCGCCGTGCTGAACTGTCGATGAGGTCTGACTTTGTTTGAGTATGGAGCTGCTTCGGCATGTCTGTTGACCTGATTGTGCTCTCGGTCGAGAGGTATCGTGCAGGGCCTTGCGACTATAATTTGCCGACTGCACCTTAGTTGCACTCTGTGCTTAGGCCGTGGCTATGTTTAGGGGCTGGTGGTCGTGTCACTATATACTAGTTGGAACCGCAATTGTTCAAGCTCACTGGATGTGCTGCGTTGTGTAAGGTACGGTTAGAGCATTGTTTTACTTATTGTCTTAACCTCCACTAGGCAGTGGCATGCGCTTAGGTTATAGGCACATCTTGGGGAGTCAAAATGGGGGCTTGTAATATTGATTATGGGTACTTGTTTCACACTTCACGTCGCGCTAGTAGATGGTCATCTTTCATTCGCGAACGTGGCATCGGTATGTATGGGGAGACTAGGGGCTCAGTATTCACCATCCCTAGTTGAAGATATCTTCCTATGTACTCGTGGCTTGTATCGTTATATGTGTCTATTTCCAGTTATTGTGATCTTGACCTCATTTGGTCTATTGGACATTTGCCTGGGTTATGGTAGGTTATGTCTTTTGGTAGCTGGCCTGTTCGGTGTCCGTAGTCGGAAAATAGCTGAGCCATGCTGTATGTGGGTACTCATTATCCGCATCATATTGTCACGCAGGAATCTCGGCCTGGATGCATGTCGGGTATCCTGTCCTCCACATCCCTATAGTTGTGTTTCTTTTCGCCATCCTTTGGCTGTGACATGTTCCACATTCTGTCCATTGCGTTAATCCTCTCATCCTCTGTCGACTCGGTTATGGTTTGGTCCAGGGACAGATGGACAGTGGATGCTACACACACAGTCCACTCAGTCCCCTATGTTGAGTAAGTCTCCTCTGGCACTCGTATGGTACAGCGTTATACTGAGGACAGTCAACACATGCACTCACAGTTGAAGAACGTCTATGACTGGCTGTTGTAGGGTCCTGCCCAATACACTCAAGCACCTACGAGCTCTGCAGCGTCTGATCTGGCTTGATAATATGTGCGCAATATTATGATCATTTCCGGATTAAAATGAGAATCTGCATGGGTCCGAGTGGCTCTGGATGTGATGGTTGTTGATAGCGGTTGTGCGACGGACCTGCACCATTCCGCGTCTGGAGTTGTAACTCTTGAACTGGCGGGGTTAGATTGCTTATGAGTGCACTGCTGTCTTTGTGCGCACTACTATTGTCATCCTAGTTGAATATGGCTCCATGGCTGTGGATGATAGGGATCGTACTGCAGTAGGGTGTTGCACTAGACTCATCTCCTCAGTTTTGAAGACACAACATCTGTGGTCCTGGTTTTCGCTTGTCTTCACGCGTATATTCTTTCATTCTGCAATGTCCTCGTTCGTTTCTTTCTCCTCTTCGATTACTCTCTACACCCTAGCTCAGCCACTCTCATGTATATGGTATTGTTTCGTTACTGTTAAGGGTTGTTTACTTTTTCTGCTCTCTCATTGTCCTTAGTTAATTGTTGTATTTGGTCACATTTACTCACATTCCCTCTAGTTAGGACCTACTCTGCTTGGCTTGTGCCTAAGTATAGTACAGGTATAGGGCTGTTTGTTGCGACGTCTAGGTTGGGACATCGTGGGGCTGGTCTGGTATGTTAGGTACTAGCGTGCGTTGTGGATTTGAATCCTGACATCCCTGATTGTTTGTAGAGATTGTGCATCTGGCTGGTCTCTGATGCTTAGTGTGTTGACCGTGTGTCCTTGCAACGAGCTCTCCCTACGTAGAATCGAGTCTTTGCTCTCGGCTGCATGACGTACTACACAACATCCTAGTCTCGCAGCCACTTGTGCTGGACCTGTGCATGGTACTCCGCAATGCACATCCTAGAGTTGCAGTGTCTAGTCAATGGCTAGATGGATGCGAGGATGACGTCTGAAGGCAGCGTGCTCCGCCGTATAGATGATAGTGCTTCTATATAGTTGAGGTCCGCTGCTTCGTGTTGCCTTCGTGCTGTCTGGGTTGTGGGAGGGAGGGGATGGATGAGGAGGAGGGGATAGAGTGAAACCGGACCGTATTGCTTCCTTATGTATTTTCTCGTTCTTGAGGGTCACAGGTATATCCATGCGTCAGAGGGTGTTTTCTCTCAGCATCTGTATATGGGCTTTGGTTGATTACAGATTCACTCGTTGTCTGGCTCTTAAATCATGATACATGAACCAGGTGGCACATGGGTGTTTGTTTCTCAAGTGCCTAATGCTGGTGGCGTGTAAGAGCTCTTCAGCTGGTCCTGTGGTTGGAGGTGAGGATTGTGGTGGCTGCCGGGCCGACCTGCATTCAAATACAGGGCGACAGTCAGTTGTGTCTCAGGACTTTACTCGCTGGAGAGTTAGAATAGTAGAATAGCACAAGGTGCGATTTTGTGAAAGATTTGGTTTTGCAATCAGCAGTTTTCCTCGTTGTCAAGTCACAGTCAGGATTAGCCATGTTCTGCTACAATTTTAAGCTCAGCTTAGTCTATCTAAAACAACTTGTACTGTGTAATCATTGTGCGCGGCACGTGCCCAGCGGCTCCTGACCGTCCCTCCATGGGGGCCGCCTTTTGAATCGTTGTGTTTAGTTTCACCTGTGCACGTTCTGATCGCTGGTTCGCTAGAGGATATTTGTATTTTAACATGGCTTAATAAGTGCATTCTGTGGCACATGTAGCATCTTTGGATTTGCTGTTGACCTAGATTGAGGCTTAAACAGAATCGTAAATCATCCGGTTTTAGCAAATAATGTCGGGTCTATAATATGTAAGGTGGTCAAGAAATCTCACGTATATTCTAGAATTACTGGTTGCTACTACTTCATCATTGGCTGTCGTAATTATGTTTTACTAAAGTGCAGGGACTTTTGTTACTATGTTTTTAAGCAAGAGAGGGTGAGACACTCGAATTAGCTGTTTAATTGCTTTGCCATGAGATAGAAGCGTAAAGTGTTCCTTAGTTGAAACGTATCTCGACATGCAAGACGTTTAGTCTTATAGGGTCCACGGGCTAAGGGACGGCTAGGGTCGGTCTCTTACGTGTTCCTCTGTGTGGGTGTGTGAGAGCTAGCGTGAGTCACGGCCTTATTCGCTCGTGCTCATTGAGTATTCTCTAGGATGGAGCTCAGCTTAAATTAGAGGTCTTTTCAGCCACCAGCAGGGATTCTGGTCAGCGCTGTTCTGTGTTCATCACATCTTCTGAGATTACGATTATATTCTACGCGTCAATTGCAATGTACACTGACCTCGCGACAAGAGCGGCTGAGTGTCCTGTTCAGGGAGGCGTACTTGTCGACGGTTAAGGCTGCTCGCGCTATACGAACAGAGAGGCTCCCTGACTGAGTCGTGGGATTTCTGACCGTAGACTAGTCACAGGGGCGTGGTATCGGTGACTCGTAGTTTTAATCTCTTGCCAGGACAGGCGCTGTTGGAGTCAACGGTAACGACAGCAACACGAGTGCTCGCACACTCTATCGGGTTCATCACGTCACGAATTCTACTGTGCAGCATGGCCAGCTGGTCGCCTTCCACCACTAGTGTCGATTCACAGTCCTTAAGTCAGACATGCCACGCAAAGCACTAGTTCCGGCCCATTTTGGGTGATCGACTGACTTGGTTGCTGCGTAGTGGGAGTGGTTAGAATGCAAGCTACAGGGTCATCGAGCATCTCCTCTCCTGAGACCCCCAGACGCGTTGTCTGTCCCCAGCCACCTGTACTTCGCCTTGCCTCCTCACATGTGTACCCACCTCACTCCTCGCCCGAGCCCCACCTGGACGACCCAACGCTCTTGTCCGCCTCCTCCCGCTAGAGGTGGAGGCAATGGGGTTCCGGAGAGGAACTGGACCGAACTGGCGCTTTCCTTTCATGGGCTTCCTAGAGGGGGATGGGAGACCTTGGCCCTGGGCTTACAATCCGGTTTAGGACCCAGTATACACACCTATTCGACGCACTGACGAGGGCTTCCTATGACACCTCCTCCTTATCCCTCCTTCCCTGCCAAACATTCCGCTACCCTCACGCTTGGTCCTCAGAAGCCTCCTGCCCGACCTGAGAACGACGTCGACCTTAGCAGCTGTGTCCGTTCGGTCTCTCGGCGAGGGTCTCGGCTATCACCCACCCCTGGCCCAGCTGAGGGATCCTCACTCGGGATGAGAGGATCTTATGTACCTGAGCGTGGACATTTTTCTCTGGTGCGCACGTTGGGAGGCTGCTATTTGAGTTGACTTTAGCCAGATCTGAACATGCTCTGGAGTACTAACACAATTGGTGCTGGCCAGAGAGAGAGACCGAGGAGAGGGAAAGGGAAGCGAGAACGGGGAGAAGGGAATAGGGACGCGCGAGAACGGGAGAGAGGGAGGAAAGGGAGCGAGAACGGAGAAGAGACAGGGAAAGGGAGAGTGAATGGGGAAGCGGGATAGAGAAATGGCGATTTAAGAGAAGAGTAGAGAAATTTGTCCATCCCCCCACCGCCCAAAGACACCACGCCAACGACTTTGGTTCCTACTTACTGACGCGACGAGCTATACCTATGTCCTACACTAGTATCAGCAACTACAACACTCAGTCACTTCCACCCAACCCTCTGGGCATCGGGCTGTCCTCTTAGTAGGTACTTTGCACAGGGCGCCTCCTCGCTGCCCGGGACCCCACAGCACCGCTCTTTGTCCCCTGTGTCCAGGCGTCCACGTCTCCGCGGCTGACCTCTTTCACCACCATTCTGGGAATGGTCAGGGTACCCTCCCCATGGAGTTGTATTTCAGGCACCCACTCAGTCCAGTTGCCGCTTACAGTTGGGCTTCCCGTGCTGGTGCGCTTGGTGCTTTAAGCTTTTGGTGTAGGACGGTCCCACGAGTCCCTCCAGGCTTACCCACCTGGCAGACCCCTCCCAACACTCTGCCCCAGTTCAGGCCATCAGCTACACACGTGGCCTGGCTCGCCCCCTGCTGCGACTCCAGGGATTGGGACCTGAGTCAAAACATGGGAGGCTTGTTAGTTGGTTCGTATCACCCTTATGTGATGCCCACATGCCGTAGTTGTCGCTCAAGCAAGCTATCTGCGAGCACGGACGACGATACTAAGTGCAACTACTGGGTTACCTTCATGATGCCTACCCTGGCACCTGTATGGTAGGCTGGCGAATTATCCTCCAGCCGCTCAGGT
>NC_036864.1:3096859-3099735 GCF_002910315.2 Salvelinus sp. IW2-2015
TTTCTGTTTTAAGCCAATTTCCAGCAATTCCACACATTTTGCCAAATGACTTATTAAGCCATGTTGATACAATATCTGGGTGAGTGACTAACAAATCAAATGGGGGCCCCCTGGAGGTCAGGGCCCCTGGGCACGTGCCCTGCATGATTACTACATACAATTTTTAGATAGCTGGCTAAAATGTTAGCCGACATGGGCTAATTGAGTGACTGACATAAGAGKWAAACTGCTGATGCAAAACCAAATTTCAAAATGGCACCTTGTGTATTCTACTATTCTAACTCTCAGCAGTAAGTTGAGACCCTGACTGTCGCTTATTTGGAGGGTCGGCCCTGCACACACAATCGTCACTCAACAGGACACTGARGAGTCTTACACGCACACATAGGCATTGAAAAACACCCAGTGCCACTGTTCATTTATCATGATTTTATGCACAACATACTGTATCACAAAGCGCTATAGTACAGATGTATGATAAACACTCTGGGATGGTTACCTTGACTCAAACAGAATAAATGAACAATCTCCTTGCTCTCCCTGCTCCTCATCCATCCCCTCCCTCCCACACCCAGACACACACGGCAGTATAGTAAGTTACATTATGGCGAGCACCCTGCCTCCTCCTCCTAGCCTTGACTAGGCACTGCCGTGCATTGCGGCAGCGTCACGTGCTGTGTGGCAGCGAGCTCATTGGTATGCTGCAGACACGGCACACAGCTCAGAGGCGTCCAAGCCAACAGCAGGATCAAATCACACGCACGCACGCGCACACACGCATTACATTGATACAGAGAGGGAGTTAGTGATGGAGAGAGCAGAAAAAAATACAGAGAAATATAATTAGAGAGGGGAAGAGTAATCGAGAGAGGAGAAAGAAAGAGAACGAGACTGCAGGAATGAAGATAGGTGAGAGAAAAGACTTGTGTTTCTAAGAATAGCATGCAGCACCCTGCGGTCGATCCACATGGCTTTGATGACAATGATCCAATCAGCAGTGCTAAACATCCTTCATCACCAGGCAGCAGTCCGTCTGCCCCTGTCACACAGCCGCCCACAGATTTCTTTATTTTAAGTCATGATATATTTGACTTTGAGGGGGTGCTTGTATGCGCCGTATGTGTGTGTGTGTGTGTGTAATGCCTCAAGGCCAGTGAGTGGGACTGACTGAGGGATGACTGTGTGTGTAGGCATCCACTGTCCATCTGTCCCTGACAACATAACCGAGTCACAGAGATGGAGGAGGATGAATGGACAGAGTTAAAAGGATGGAAAGACACTAGGTGACGAGATGGGGGTGAATATGGAAGTTGGTGCATTCAGCACCAAGGCCAGCTCCAAAAGTCAAGRGCAAGTCAAATACTGGGAAAGTCAAATAAAAGTAAAGGAAAATTCAAATACTGTCCCTGTCTCAGTGTACCTTGATGAAACCAGGTGTGAACAGTAATTCTTATCATTTTGACTCAAAGCTATCAGCCATCCATGCCTATGAGGGTAAGACAATTAAATGTCACGTACCTGCAACAGGTGAGCTTGACATCGTCATGGACACCAGCAAGGAMGCTACCAGCAGGTGCGCGCAATTAGTGCGCAGGCCCTGAGAGATTCCGGGGCACATCCTCGAACACGCGCTCATCAAAATCAGACTCTCCATGGCACGCGAGTTGTCACATCACACAYGTGCGATGCCATCTCTCCTCAATAGCATCATCACTGCATGCTTTCTGGCGACCAGGAGGCCCTATATGCAAATATCTAATAATACAAATCTACTGAGATAAAGGACTAATAATAAAAAATATCTTCATTGTATAGAAACATTGAATGGGTTAATGCCTACTTTTAACTAGGCTACTAAAGCAACAGACGCCTTACCAGTGTMCTGACACATTTGATAGCTGGCTGACCCCATTATTGGGAGGCTTATACTAGGCCACGTCTGCCAACAAACATCATGCATCTCACACATCCGACGGCCACCGTGCGGTTCCTTTATTTATTAGGCCTATTTGAAATAGCCAACGGATTTAGTTGTATCATAATTAACCTATAATACTGTCGGTYATGACAATTCCCAGCGTATTATCCTATCTTTATCATTAAGCTACCTCGTCTAGCGGACATTCTTACAGTTTCCCACAGTATGCCTACACTTTCGCAGCAATAGACAAATTGATACATTTCAGCGATAAAAAGGGCATCAAGGGCGAGATGTTAATAGCTCAAATTTGGAAGCCTTTTTAAGACTGAATGCTGACAATCGGCTGATAATATTAAACTAACCTATGTGTAACTGAAATAAAAGAAAAAAAACCTAATCAAAATATCTCAAACACACATGTAGCCTACAGCATTCGGCGCATTTCTTTCTTTCCATAGCCTATTTTTTCACAGCGATGTGATGGAGCCTACCTGCCATCCAGGAGATGCGGTACAGGCGCGTCACGCATCTCCCAGGCCCATGCAGCCACGCGCTCCCCGGCACGGAGAGAACGAACACAATTACTATGTTGCAAAATGCAGAACCTGAAACCCCGTTTTTTTCCGTTAGATAAATAACTCCCAATGTCGCCAGTAATGACTGAATCTGTTCGCGGCCGACCACTTGAACGTAAGCCGCGCCGTGTTCATCTCGCGGTGAAACGTCACACGCTCATCATTGGAAAACCTGAGATTCTGGACATGTCTCAGTATCACACTGTCCGCCTTAAATAGGAATCTATCATAACGCCTCTAATTTTGTCCATAATACCCGAAAATGACATTCGATTCCACACGCAAATCATGAGCACGCTATAATTGGGTTTATTATTGGGAGGCGCGCATCGCTTAGATGGTTTTGCAGCAAAGCGTTCTCTGCAACACCCTAGTATTCC
>NC_036864.1:3104455-3107260 GCF_002910315.2 Salvelinus sp. IW2-2015
ATTGAATGGGTTAATGCCTACTTTTAACTAGGCTACTAAAGCAACAGACGCCTTACCAGTGTACTGACACATTTGATAGCTGGCTGACCCCATTATTGGGAGGCTTATACTAGGCCACGTCTGCCAACAAACATCATGCATCTCACACATCCGACGGCCACCGTGCGGTTCCTTTATTTATTAGGCCTATTTGAAATAGCCAACGGATTTAGTTGTATCATAATTAACCTATAATACTGTCGGTYATGACAATTCCCAGCGTATTATCCTATCTTTATCATTAAGCTACCTCGTCTAGCGGACATTCTTACAGTTTCCCACAGTATGCCTACACTTTCGCAGCAATAGACAAATTGATACATTTCAGCGATAAAAAGGGCATCAAGGGCGAGATGTTAATAGCTCAAATTTGGAAGCCTTTTTAAGACTGAATGCTGACAATCGGCTGATAATATTAAACTAACCTATGTGTAACTGAAATAAAAGAAAAAAAACCTAATCAAAATATCTCAAACACACATGTAGCCTACAGCATTCGGCGCATTTCTTTCTTTCCATAGCCTATTTTTTCACAGCGATGTGATGGAGCCTACCTGCCATCCAGGAGATGCGGTACAGGCGCGTCACGCATCTCCCAGGCCCATGCAGCCACGCGCTCCCCGGCACGGAGAGAACGAACACAATTACTATGTTGCAAAATGCAGAACCTGAAACCCCGTTTTTTTCCGTTAGATAAATAACTCCCAATGTCGCCAGTAATGACTGAATCTGTTCGCGGCCGACCACTTGAACGTAAGCCGCGCCGTGTTCATCTCGCGGTGAAACGTCACACGCTCATCATTGGAAAACCTGAGATTCTGGACATGTCTCAGTATCACACTGTCCGCCTTAAATAGGAATCTATCATAACGCCTCTAATTTTGTCCATAATACCCGWAAATGACATTCGATTCCACACGCAAATCATGAGCACGCTATAATTGGGTTTATTATTGGGAGGCGCGCATCGCTTAGATGGTTTTGCAGCAAAGCGTTCTCTGCAACACCCTAGTATTCCTCAAATGCGTGTGCCAACATACCTGGTCATTGGCTGGGAGAATAACACTCAAAATACCGGTTAACTTGCCCTGCTTGATGCAAGGCATAGGCCCTTGTGAATCATGGATCTATATGGCTTTCATGTAGAATATTAGGGCCAAATGATCTTCAAAATAAGGTTTCTGTGTAATTAATGATGATAAACATGGGGGTACATGCAAATGATAGTTTGAGTATGGTCTTGAATAACATTAAATAGACAAAACTATTCCACAAATAAACATGGCAGACCAGTCTATAGTTTATTATCACATCTTCATCCTTACACAAATATAGAGATGCATGCTAGGAAATAAGAGTTATATACTACAGACCACGATTAACTCATAACTTGATAGATATTCTAAATGTTAAAATATACAGAAAAGAAAAAAAACATACTTCCTCATTTGTCTACAGTCAGACAGTTTGTACATAAAAGACGAGATGTACCTTGATATTGACTACATGCTTACAGGAAATGTAAAAACAGACTTCAGTTGAGGGCACCAGGTTTTCCAATGAACCCCCCAAAAATGATTGCAAACAAAMTGCATATTATATCACTAACATTATTTGAAATGATCAACACACTGATTTCCTGTTGCTGGCTCTTCRTGGCTGTACCTGGTAGTCATCCCTGTGGTATTGAGTGATTTACATACTGTGTTGTATTGGGGTGACTGTCAGCCAGTYCAATTTATCCCCACTCACCAGATCCAGAGTAAAAGGTACTCCATTCATTCAGAGAGGAACAGATCTGMCCATTTATTCCTCCCAATTATTTTCTCTCTCTCCCTACGGTGCAGTCTTGTTCTCCACTTCCACGATGGAGATGAAGCGTGGTCGGCGACGCACYCTCCTCTTGGTGTTGTGTTTGGGGTTCCGCTGGTACATGTCTGCAGGAAGGTTTGAACGTGGAGGACAAGTTGATGAGGAGATGGGCAGAGGAGATGAGGGTAGGGAAGAGAAAGGAAGGGTACAAAAAAAGAGAAGGGAGAGGTCAAAGATGAATGACTCCTCGTCCTGGTCACTGTATGTTTTGATATAAACATATTGACCAGGTTCATTTCTTACACAGCTATTTCAGTGCAGGTACATGTTGGGTATGTAATAAGGGCTTTACCTTGAAAACTGAGGTAGTAGTTGCGGTGACCTTTCATAATGGTGACCTCAGCAGATCTGTCTGCCAGGTACGCTTCTTCCAGCTCCCGGGACGAGAGGGATGTCGTACGCTGTTTATCGTCCTGACCGCAACACCAACACATATTTTAGCCGGGATTCAATCCAAGGCGTTTTAWAGAGCAGCACACTGGACTGCCGACAATGCGCATTTTAATGGTAATTTCCCCAACATTCRCGGAGAAAGCATTCACGGTAAACGCTGTGCATGTCGGCTCATGCTAAATTAAAACTCGAGAGTAATGTGCTGCTCTATAGAGCGCCTTGCATTGAATCTTGGCCCTTATCAATACYGAATGCTCTTAAACCATACCTCAACAGCACCACTACAACTTAACATCACTGAATCCTCACAACCATATCTCAACCACAAAACAACCGCCACAAAGCTCAATGTCTCCCCTTCTCCCTCCAGACTTACGGGTCTTCCAAACTCAATCCAGTTCTCGTGGTCGCCCTTGTAGTACCACAGCCACTCAGTGGTCAGGATGTAGTGAGCCGGCTTTGTTACCGAGGAAACCGTGGACAGGCGCCGCACGGGGTCTG
>NC_036864.1:3108591-3129108 GCF_002910315.2 Salvelinus sp. IW2-2015
ATTTCGCATGCTTACGTCTATAACGTGAGCTGCTCAGTATGTGTAAATGATCCTTGTTACTGCAGCCTTTTTGAAAGATATAATGTTATCAATGGAGAACTGCAAAAGTGTTGCTACTGCTCTCGAAAACATTGGTGCCTTGAATTTATAAAATTTTTATTTCACCTTTATTTAACCAGGTAGGCTAGTTGAGAACAAGTTCTCATTTACAACTGCAACCTGGCCAAGATAAAGCAAAGCAGTGCGACACAAACAACAACACACAGTTACACATGGAATAAACAAACGTACAATCAATAACACAATAGAGAAAAAGTCTATATACGGTGTGTGCAAATGAGGTAAGATAAGGGAGGTAGGCAATAAATAGGCCATAGTGGCGAATTAATTACAATTTAGCAATTAAACACTGGAGTGATAGATGTGCAAAAGATGAATGTGCAAGTAGAGATACTGGGGTGCAAAGGAGCAACACATTATTTTTTTTTAAACAGTATGGGGATGAGGTAGTTGGATGGGCTATTTACAGATGGGCTATGTACAGGTGCAGTGATCTGTGAGCTGCTCTGACAGCTGGTGCTTAAAGTTATTGAGGGAGATATGGGTCTCCAGCTTCAGTGATTTTTGCAATTCATTCCAGTCATTGGCAGCAGAGAACTGGAAGGAAAGACGGCCAAAGTAGGAATTGGCTTTGGGGGTGACCAGTGAAATATACCTGCTGGAGCGCGTGCTATGGGTGGGTACTGCTATGGTGACCAGTGAGCTGAGATAAGGTGGGGGCTTTACCTAGCAAAGACTTATAGATGACCTGGAGCCAGTGGGTTTGGCGACGAATATGAAGCGAGGGCCAGTCAACGAGAGCATACATGTTAACMAATTTAGCAGGCGCTATCGACAAAGATCAGAGGGAAAAGTTGTGACGGACTACTTTCTGCACACGGTCAGCGTGAACTGGAATGACTTGACAACGGGGGCCAAACAACTTGTAACGGAGTAAAAAGGGGTTCCAGTYTGCCGTGAAGCGTTCAACCATGTATACAGGTAAGAATCTAGCTTCATTTTTAGATATTATACTGTACATTTCAAATTTAGTCAGAAAGTCGTTTTCATTGCAAGTTAAAGCGTACTGTTAGCTAGCTAGGGAACAGTAGCTTGCGGTTCGCTAGCTAATGTTACATGTATGATCTGTGTAGTAATATTATTAGTATCTCAGAAAGCCATTTGCATTGCTAGTTATAGCCTAATGTTAGCTAGCTAACATTGAACCTAGTTGGTAAGCTTTAGCTACCTGCAGGTTCATACTACAGCATTTCATGCATGTGGCTAGCTATGATAATCAGTTCTGTATTGCTAGTAGTATGGGTTGGGATTATGGTTCATTTTTTGCTACATGTCTAAACAAAAGACTCCACTTCGCCAGATTACATGACTCATTCAAGTCAGCCAGGTGTGTCTGGGAGTGATTACGACATTCTATTTAATGAACATGTCTAGACAATAGTGACCAATCCAATTAGGTAGATGTGGCTGGCAGGTGGTTATAGCATTTGTTTCACATGACCCATCAATTTAGACAAGTGTGTCTGTCTAATAATTATAAAATATTTATACATYATTTTTTATCTGGACACATTATTTTTGATAACCATTTCACTGTACCCGTTTACACCTTCTGTATCCTGTGCATGTGACAAATATACTTTGATGTTAATTGATATAGTGTGTTTGCCAGAGACGGTAATGTGAATAACAACATGACCTGCACCAAAGTCAGATTAGGATAAAGGCCAAGGACTAGATAAAGTGTATTTTTACCTGGAGTTTTTCCTTATTGTAGGCCACTCCTTTCATCACTTTTAGTCTTAAACTTTGGTTGTTTACTACACTGCTTACTCACCCTGTTCAGCACATGGCCTCACATGTGAATCATTAAAAAGAGATGGGTGGGGCCCATAAGGCTTAAGAGGGTGTGAACAGTAGACAAAGAGAAGGTGTACCAAAACATTCAAGGGACATTTTTTCAAAAGTGAGGTTACAAGTTACTCAATTTTCGAAACAGAAGTACTTTCCCATTGTTCCTCCACTGCAGTGTATGATATACCATTTTGTGGCTCTGAGTCTCTACTTTTATCCAATGTAAAAAATATTTTAAAAATTACATTTTGCTACATAAGACCAAATCGAGGTGGTCAGTCACATTTTTGTTCAGTGTATTTTATAGTAGGAGACRAACCTATAAAACACAAATAATATTTTTCCCACACAACTTGCGTCATGGMAAAGTGTGGAACCGCTGTCATATAAAAAAGTTTTATTTTGAAACAGAGCCCAAGGTAAGCCCATGCTTTTTATTTTTTTATCCACGTTCCATCACTTTCCTACCCTCACTCCGCTTTGTTAGGGAGCAGGCGTAGGGTCKTACATTGAGAGTATCTTCATCATGAAACCGACTGAAAAAAGTAGCAATCTATATTTTAAAAAGCATGTCTCGTGTTCATATTTCACAACTTCTGCAGACTTTTGGAGTTAGGCCTATATTTGATTTAGGCTACATTATTGCATGCTAAATGTTTCTATCAGYGATAGATGAGCGAACAAACAGATGCGCTATACCACCTCTACTTATTTTCCCAGCCAGAGAATTAACCAAATACAGCCTACAGACRGAGATTCAGTGAAAGAAAATCACATTGATTAAGACAAGTCCCAATCTTTTGGTCAGGTAGGACTAGGCTACTAAAMGAATGCAAGTGAAGAGCAAAATAATCCACATAACATACTGCCAAAATGTTCTGATCAGTGTCAATACATGAGCCAACTAGACAAGACGATCATGAGCAGCACTCACCTCAACTTAGCTAACATTTCCACAGCCTAATTGTAGTCTAACCAACATCCAAATGGAGATTCAGTGAAAATACAAATCGGACATTGATTGAATTATCAAGAGGCCCCACGCKTGTCTCAAAGCAGCGCAAAACGGTGCTRAAATAGTTGACCACACACGGGTAGGCTACGCTTCAAATGTATTATAACAATGATGACTTTCGGAGTTTCGGTAAGCAACAATTTGATGCCTTCAATTGCGTTAGCCTACTTTATTCCATTATGTTCATCRTTCAGTGATATTTATTCCCAAAGTAATTATTTATGAATATTTCCAGGTGTGGTTTAGAAAACAGTTAATGTGCTGGGCTTGATGAAGAGATGGGTGAAGTGACATGCCTCGCAAAGTTTGGAACGGCTAGGACGGACAGTAGTAACGGTGTTGCCTCGCTACCATCAAGAGCTTAAAGAAAAACTCCCAAAACACATATTTTGGTATTTGTTTCAATAGTGCATTGTTGATATAGTCCCAAATGTTTTTGCATGTCAGCAATCAAGTTAAGAATATTAACTTCCAAAATACAAAAATACAGGTGTTTTGGGTGGAATTTTCCTTTAAGAGCATAGTGCATTACGGCGACATTTCATACTAAGCCGTAGGCAGAATTTTACCCGCAATCATGACTAGGTTGGTTGCGGAAATAAAAGTTGCAAGATGCTAAAGTTGGAGGAAAAATGTCTTGGTTTGAAAGGTGCGTAAGAGTCCACTTTCAACTTTAGTGGGCAGTGGTGAACTCTGACCTGTGTGTGTTCCGTGGGTCACAGAAGGCTCTCTCGATGTCCTCAGTRTGATGCAGGCGTATCCAGCCGTTCCCATCAAACACCTCCCACTTATAGGGCAAGTTAAAATGCACACGGATACACTGGTCTGGGCACACAAACGCATAACACAAACAAGCATGAAAGAACCACAACCAAACATACCAAAAACATAGAAAATATACCAAAAGGCCAAGTCTAGGTCCAAAAGGCTCCTTAACAGCTTCTACACCGAAGCTATAAGACTGAAGAATTAATCAAAAGGCCACCCAGACTATTTACATAGTTTTTACACTGCTGTTACTTACTGTTAATTATCTATGCAGTTACTTTATCCCTACCTACAGTACAAGTCAAAAGTTTGGACACACCTACTCATTCAAGGGTTCTTCTTTATTTTTCCTATTTTCTACATTGTAGAATAATAATGAAGACATCAAAACTATGAAATAACACATATGGAATCATGTAGTAGCCAAGTGTTAAACAAAACATATTTTAGATTCTTCAAAGTAGCCACCCTTTAGACAGCTTTGCACACTCTTGGCATTCTCTCAACCAGCTTCATGAGGAGTTCTCACATATGCTGAGCACTTGTTGGCTGCTTTTCCTTCACTCACTTCACTCTACCATCTCAAYTGGGTTGAGGTTGGGTGATTGTGGAGGCCAGGTCATCTGATGCAGCACYCCATCACTCTCCTCCTTGGTCAAATAGCCCKTACACAGCCTGGAGGTGTTATTGAGTCATTGTCCTGTTGAAAAACAAATGATAGTCCCCCTAAGCGTGAACCAGATGGGATGGCGTATCGCTGCAGAACGATGTGGTAGCCATGCTGTTTAAGTGTGTAAATAATTCACCAACAGTGTCACCAGCAAAGCACCCCCATACCATCACACCACCTCTATGCTTCACGGTGGGAACCACACATGTGGAGATCATCCGTTCACCTACTCTGTGTCTCACAAAGACAAGGCGGCTGGAACTAAAAATCTCAAATTTGGACTCATCAGACCAAAGGACAGATTTCCACCGGTCTAATGTCCATTGCTCACGTTTCAYGTCTCTTCTTATTAGTGTCCTTTAGTAGTGGTTTCTTTGTAGCAATTCGACCATGAAGGCCTGATTCACGCAGTCTCCTCTGAACAGTTGATGTTGAGTTATGACTGTTACTTGAACTCAGTGAAGCATTTATTTGGGCTGCAATCTGAGGTGCAGTTAAATCTACCGAACTTATCCTCTGCAGCAGAGTTAACTCTGGGTATTCATTTCCTGTGGCAGTCCTCATGAGAGCCAGTTTCATCATAGCGCTTCATGGCATTTTCTGTTTCTCTTTGCTTTTTTGAGCTGTTCTTGTCATAATATGGACTTGGTCTTTTACAAAATATACCACCCCTATCTTGTCACAACACATCTGATTGGCTCAAACACATTAAGAAGAAAATAAATTCCACAAATGAACAAGGCACACCTGTTAATTGAAATGCATTCCAGGTGACTACCTCATGAAGCTGGTTGAGAGAATGCCAAGACTGTGCAAAGCTGTCATCAAGGCAAAGGGTGGCTACTTTGAAGAATCTCAAATATAAAAATATATTTTGATTCCTTAAACACTTTTTTGGTTACTACATGATCCCATGTGTTATTTCATAGTTTTTATGTCTTCACTATTAATCTACAACGTAGAAAATAGTAAAAAATAAAGAAAAACCCTTGAATGAGTTGGTGTGTCCAAACTTTTGACTGGTACTGTACATGTACAAATTACCTCGACTAACGTGTACCCACACAGATTGACTCAGTACCAGTAACCCCTGTATATAGACTCCTTTTTGTTATAAAATTTGGTTGTGTTACTTTTTATTTTATTTTTAACTTCAGTWTATTTAGTAAATATTTTCTTAACTCTATTTCACAAACTGCATTGTTGGTTAAGGCTTTGTAAGTAAGCATTTCACGGTAATACCTGTTGTATTCGGCGCATGTGACAAATACAATTTGAACAGGCAAAAATAAATAAATATACAACATCAAGGAGAAGAGAGCTCACCCTGGAATCGACAGTTCCTGCGTATGAAATGCAGACAAATCTCCTTCCTGTCCTCTTTCTTGATCACAGGACTGGAGACCAGCTCACCTACACGCTCTGATACACACATATACAGAGGKATTATGCACATATACTGCAGATCAAGCCAAAACAACACACACACACACTCCAGGTGAGGGATTTACGTACCTTTAGCAGTGTAGGGTGTAGTGGGTGTGTTGAGGCGGTGGAGGTTCTGGTAGACGAAGGGAAGGTCGTTGATGATGTCACCGCTAAGGCCCCTCTCCTCCAGCATGCGGCGGCCATGCTGGTCGATGACGTGCTGCCTCTTGCACTTAGGCCCGAACATGCAGTCGTCATGCACAAAGTGCATGCACATGTGCACCTTGGTGCAGCCGTCCCTGAAGGTGCATGCGCCGTGGGGCCCGGAGCCCTTGTTGTAGTGAGAGCACACCTGAYGTCAGGAACACACGGCAACAATGTCAGAGACAATCATCGTGGAAATGCAGTCACACAYAGCCAACCAGAGGGGCTGGAACAAGCAGTTGCCTTTAGAAGGCTTACATAGTCATCGGCCAAAAAATTATCTAACCTCACACACCAAGAAGTTCTACTTTACCTCTCTGGGTAACGAATACTTCCTGGGGACAAACCCACATCAACAGCGTAAGTTTTTATATTTCCTTTTTTTTTTCTTAAAAAAAATATAACATTCTTTGTTTGCTCTTTTTTTCGTTCATTTTTTATTTTTATTTTTTTTACACACAAGAAGTCCCACAGGTCCAAGGTGGCTTGTCTTCATCTCAGATCACTCTTCACCCACACTGGGCTTTAGGCTGGACGTGGTGGTATTCGTAGTGTTTTTTTCTTTTGTCTTTTCAACCTTTTCATCGATTTACTGTGATATTTGTTTWGACTGGATGAGCCAACATTACTCTCGGAAAACTGAACACACGTTTTTTTCCTTTTTCTTTTTGAGAAACTTGTTTGTCCCTCCAAGGCCTCCGTATAGTTGTCCAATCAGATTACGGGTGCATCTGGTTCGGAGCGGTATCGTCCAATCAGTGTGCAGGATTCACTTCTCACTGGCACTGAACCTGCCTATAAACTTGTCCAGAATTCCCTTCTCTGGAATGCCAGGATGTAAGCTACTCCTGTCCTTCCCTCTTTGGGGAGATAGAATGAGAGAGAGATAAAAAGAGTGAGAGAGAAAGATAGAGGTCTACGCCTTCTACCCATGAGCTCATACACAAAGAGCACTCAGAACACTGCTACACTGAGGGCAGAAACCTGTAATGCAGAAACGTCCCACATTTTACTTAAAGGAGCAAGACTTCATGGAGCAAGACAGACAAATTCACACACAAAGAGAGCATGAGACACAGCATTGCATTTCTACTGTATTCATCTAAGGGAGAAAGGGAATATGAAAGTCTACAAGGGCTTAGGGAGAGGTGCTAGGGATTGGAACTGGGCTCATTTCTTAATGGAGACCGCCAGGCCCTGGTAAGGCTCCATCCAGGTGTGTAGTGGGGCTCTAGTCTGTAGTGGAGCGGCCTGTGCTGTATTTTCTGTGTGTGTGTTTCTGTGAAGCATTTATTTGGGCTGCAATCTGTTGGTGTGTGTATGTGTTACCTCCGGCAGCAGGGTGGGATCATTCTGCAGCAGTAACAGGAACAGGTCATCCTCGTGCAGCTCATGCAGAGTGCACTCCCTSAGGAGCGTGTAGTTATGCTCYGAACGCACGTCATGGGAGAACTTACACTGCTTCCTACAGAGAGAGAACAGCACACACATACAGACCGGAGTAGAGTAGGTAAACAGATAGGAGTGTACCATAAAGACATCAAGCATCATTTTGTTTTTGTGTAGGCTACTGAAACGTCATGATCATGATACGCTTTCCAAATCAAGGAATTTAAGCAAATAGGCAATTCTGCATCATATGGCAATATGTTGTATTTATAATATASCTGATGATAATAATAAATGTGCTAACACAAGTTTTACATACATTAGTGGACTAGACTAGAGGATGCAGGTGTTATTTGTCCAGATTGATCAATACAGAATWAAAGGGGGCGTGATAGCTATCTCATATATGCTATGCTGCTGCTAGCTAGGCACTCCCCTCTTCAACCTAGCAAAAATTACTCACCACGGTCGAGGTTTCTCTTACCTGCCTTTCCCAAATCTACAGTTTCCATAAACAAAATATTTGCAAAGGTGAAGCTCCTGGCAATCTCTGCAATCTTGTTTTGTGTAATTTTTACATAGTCGCAACGACGTTTTGGCGACAATCACACAGTCAGTTCCCCATTCGTCCGTCCTCTCTCGGTTCCGCACCGCAACAAACCGAGAACACTTCTTTACGATGTACCAAAAGTCGTCCTCAGTTATTTCAACACGCTGGAATACTTTCCTGTGCAATTGCTGGAGGGCCAGGGAACCTTTGTTGCTGCATAATATACTGGTGGCATGATGAATTACTCTGGAGTAGCTGGACATTGTTGGTGCCTCTCTCATTTGCGGATGAGAAGGCGGAAGCAGCAAACCAGCAACAGATTGTCAGTGCTAGTAGTTCTACTTTTCTCCACGYAGGGGCGATCGTGTTCAACTCAGAGCATTACAGAAATGCAATAGCGTTTGTCGCCCCGTTGTGGATAAAAGTGGAAAGTGTTCTAAATATCAAGCATTCTATTTTCAATCATATGTTACCAATATACATTTACATTTAAGTCATTACATTTAAGTCATTTAGCAGACGCTCTTATCCAGAGCGACTTACAAGTTGGTGCATTCACCTTATGATATCCAGTGGAACAACCACTTTACAATAGTGCATTTAACTCTTTTAAGAAGGGGGGGGATTGGCACACAATCAGTTTTGGCCTCCATATTATACTATTGATAAACATTATTGGTCGTTGTGGTGTAATTTTCCCCTCTCTCTCTGGGTCTGTGGTCACTGATTATTTCATCCATCTGTGACTGATTAACAGCGTGAGAGATGAAAAAGTGGTCAGTGCTATCCAGTCACCTTGGGACGTCCCTACCCTAACCTTAACAATAACCCTTACCTTCTTCTTCTTGCCTGTGTGGCAAAAACGTGCTGTGTAAGGTTTTAGCAGATTACATTTTTTCTAGAGTATTGAAATCAGTCAATAATAGTTCATGTCAAATGCTGCTAACACTCACCCCAGCAAATCTGAAGGGTGTTCAATGATACTTTAACAGCCACATTGTGTTACATTGAGTGTTTGTTTGCATGTTTTGTACGGTAAATCCAGGTGTTAAAAAAATATACAAAAATACATTMTTACATCATACAAAACAGAACGCAGGTATTAACGAGGAAATAAATGGTAAATCCAGGTGGTGTTTCGTTCCCATGGCATAGGGGTGACATGACACTCCCTTCAACTTGGTAAGTACTTAAATATTAACACAGCTCTATCCAACGAAAATTATGGAAYGAAACAATTTATTTTCATATTTCCATTCAAGTGTGTTTTTGTATCTACTTGTAGTTTTGAACCACTCCAAGCCAGAAGAGGGCGCTAGAGGTTCAGATTGCAACTCTTCCCACGGTCCCGCCAGTCACTTCTGATTTGATGTAGTATTGTGATGTGAAACCAAGATGGCGTCTACGGAAAGCTAGTTACATTTGTATACACATTTTTATTTAACGCATAATGTTTTTWAATTTTAGTTTGTTCTATGCCAGTACTAAATGAACAATACATTCTGACAGAAATTCAGTTTGGGCCGAGAGTGGTGTTGCTAAAAATGGATGGCTAGCTAGCATGATAGCAGTAGTATCTAGCTAGTATGCGACCAGTTTAGTAACTATTATATTCACAAGTTAACTCGCYGTATTAGCTATCCTAAAAGCATGACGGAGGCTCCGCGTGAGGACGAACTGCGGCCGTTGCCACGTGAGCGGGCGATTCTGGAGAGTTTCTTCACGCAGCTCGGAATGTTCTCGTTCGACCGAGCGAAGGACTATGTGGAGAAAGAGAAGGACAGCAGCAAGAGCGCAGCGGCCATCTGGGCCGCTCTCCTCACCGCCTTCGCACACCTTTCCGCAGCGGAGAAGGCCTATCACAACATGACGTTCCTGGGACAAAAGCTGGGTAAAAAGTACCCCATGTAAACACGCACGGACAGAAAATGACCGTTTTGTTTCACTACAAAACATTTACATTTACATTTAAGTCATTTAGCTGACGCTCTTATCCAGAGCGACTTACAAATTGGAAAGTTCATACATATTCATCCTGGTCCCCCCGTGGGGAATGAACCCACAACCCTGGCGTTGCAAGCGCCATGCTCTACCAACTGAGCCACACAAAACTCATTGGTGTGGCAAAATGACACCCCACGGTGCAATTACTGTAACCGATTACAAGGGTGGAATAATTTGTGGGACGTTCCTACAGGAATATGTTCCAAAAACTTAGTAAATAACAAGGTTGTCAACAAACAACGCATACAAAGTTGTATAGSGGCAGAATAAGATACCAGGTAGGGAGTGGGCTATTTAAGTTTTTCACTCACCACGTTTATTCCGTAAAATGTCTGTCCTGAGTTGATGCCTATTCGTCAACTAGTTGAATTGACGATGCTACTTTGTATGCGTTGTTTGTTGGCAAMCTTGTACTTTASGAAGTTTTTGGAATATATTCCTGTTGGAACGTTCCACAAATTATACCCACCCTATCACAAGTGGGACTAGTCTCACCATGGTGTTATTATCCAGGCGAGAAAGTCACGTTCCATAATAGAACGTTGAAGTGTAGGTTTCTAACAGCAGGTGGCGATACAAGCCCACATTTTTATGACTTGTKTATTCAGCAGCTAATATCACGTCGATATTATGGGGGTAGGAGGAAAAAGTACAACTGGATAAAGGATTTCCTGTTTGGAAGGTCTATCCAGGTGAGGGTGGGAAAGTCTCTATCAAGCAGCTACCTGGTGGATAACGGTATACCGCAGGGGAGCGTGATTAGACCTCTGTTCTCAATTATGGTCGAATGATGTTTACTCTCAGGTATGGCCGGATATTGGGAGGTCGTTATTTTCAGATGATGGGGCCTTATGGAAGAGAGAAGAAATGTGCCATACATAGCCAACAAGGTACAGGAAGCAATTGATAAGGTAGCGCAGTCGGGATTAAGGTTCTCTGTAGAGAACTCACTTTACCAGGAGGAAGGTGGGAGATGTGGTATGCTTGAGGGAAAAAACTTGTAGAGGATGGGGTCCTTCCGGTTTCTTGGTGTGTACTTTGACACGAGACTGACCTGGGCAGAACACATTGACAGCGTGGTGGAAAAGTGTAAGAAGGTGCTAAATGTGATGCGCTGTCTGACGGGGAAGGAGTGGGGGGCTGGGCGTTCCTCACTGAGGACCATGTATGTTGCATTGATCCGATCTGTAATAGACTATGGCAGTATAGCTTATAGTTCGGCAGCTCGGACCGCATCGGAAAGGCTAGATGTCAAACAGGGACAAGGACTCAGAATATGTAGTGGGGTGTTTCGCACGTCCCCAGTGGCTGCACTACAGGTGGAGATGGGGGATATGCCATTGCAGATTAGGAGACAGCAGCTGGCAATGAATTATTGGGTCAACCTACAGGGACATGGGGTGTCTCATCCTGCAAAAGGGATTTTACAGGCATGCTGGGAACATGATCGAGGACAGAATATGAGCTTTGGGTGGGTAATACCCAGGCGAGGGGGAGATGGGACTGTATGGAAGGGAGTTTAGTCCASTGGTAGCTATTCCTGTAAAACCACCACCCGGCTCCAGTAGTTGATCTAGAAGTGTTGGAGAGACAACAGAAAGATAGAGAGCGTGTTGATCCATCTGATTTGTTTAAGAGATGTCTGGATACTGTGTGTCAGGATTTTGTGGCCATTTACACAGATGGTTCGAAAGATCCAAGGACAGGATGCACTGGGTCAGCATTTGTAGTGCAGGAATGGGGGGGGTATGCCAGTCAGGAAACGTATGTACAGATCATCTGGCTGTATATACGGAGGAGCTGATGGCCATACCGTTGGCCTTGAAGTGTKTGGAGGAAGTCAATTATTTAGCTCAGGTAGCAGACAAGACCTGCTTTGAGATACTACAAACCCATGGCAGGATAAAACAGATGGTTATACAGGTAAGATTTACTTGTGTCCCAGCCCATGTGGGGTTGGAGGGGAACGGGGCAGTTTATGTACTGGCTAAACAAGCACTTAGTCCTAGAGATGTTTGATGTTGTAGTTTCAATGAGCAAGGCAGAGGTAAAAGCCTGATATGAACAGTGATGGTGCAGAGATGGCAGGAATAGTGGAATAGATACTAACGGCAGGCATTTATTTCAAGTACAGAGGAATGTCAGGGGAGGGGARGACAGCAGGAAGGGAGACTATTTTTACAAGATTAAAGGTGGGACACATCCGKTTGAATAGGTCCTTAAATGTGATAGGAAAGCATCCAACAGGAAAGTGTGATTATTGCCAGGAAACAGAGACAGTTGAGCATGTATTGCTCCAGTCTGGGCAGAATCGGAGGGTAAGAGAGAGGATGAGATCTAGTATGAGGGAGAAGGGGATACAGGAAATTAGTTTAAACGCTCCAGTACAGTAGGTGGCGGCAATGCACCATAACGTTGGATGCCAACCGCAGATAAACTCACCGAACAAAAAGACAGCACATCGTGTCTTCCCCACTCGCTGAGGGGTCGGCTGAAAACGGATGTTTCCGGTTTTCACAGATACAGTATTTAACCTAACTTCCATTTCCCCTGAAAAAAGGTTGTTGGGACTCCGCTCTGGTGTGTTTTTACGTCAGCTACGTTAGGCTATAGCTCCCCAAACAACAATTTCCAACATGGACTGTTTTCTCTATGTTGCTCTAATATGTTAATCAGGATCATAACCCACTCTTGCAGGCGGCCAGTCGTTCTTCAGCCGCAAGGACTCCATCCGCACCATCTACACCTCCCTGTTCAATGCGCTGAGGAAGGTGGTTATCATGGGGCGCCACGCCCAGCCAGGCTCCGCACCCTCCCTGGAGGACCTGCTGTCTCATCTGTCGGAGCAGCTGTGCCACTTCASCCAGGCCCGCATGGAGATGGCTGACCTGTACGAGAAGATGCACGCGCTGGGCAGCCAGAAGAACGTCAACTCTGAGGAGCTGGTCGCCACCCTCGAGGCGGTGGTGCAGAAATACAGCTCTAGGTGTGTGGGACGTGTCATGTGTGTAAGCTCAGCTGTGCGTGCAGGCTGTAATAGTGTGTGTGGCTGAGAAATTGCAGGAAAAAAGAGACGGCAAGCGTATGCGGGGGAGCATGACGGGAGGGAGGGGTGGGGAGCTTTCTGCTGAAATCAGCAGATATCAAATTTAGCTCAGCCGGAACCAAAGCAAGCCCAACACAGAAAAGCCCACTGTGTGGCTGAGTTGCAGTTCACACTGCAGCGAGTCACAATCTGGCACACACGGGTGGTTGTGCAGTCAGGGGTGAAGGTGACTCTCTCGCACAGCAGTCGACACTGCCATGGAACGTAATCAGCMTTGAGACTACACAGGATATTAACTGCTAATCAGGGCCAGCACCTCCACACCCAGTCGCCACACCCTTAGCATCACAGAACACCAGAAACATCCAATACTGTTCCACGGCCACAGTCCATCTCTTACAGTATATTAATCAGCATTAGTACTAATAAGGCTATTTATCATTAGGATAATTGGTCTTACTGAATAGTGAACACAATTGATTCGTAGTGGAGTGTGATCAGTTTTTAGACTGCCATCTGACACCACCAGCATTTCTCCCTTATATTAGAAATAGCTTGCTCTCCAATGACCCCCTCCATCTCCTCCCCCCTCCCCAGATTCCACCACCCCATCCTGGGCCGCTTGGAGGGGGGCTTCCAGACAGAGGTGGATGTGGTGACACAGCTCCTGCGCTGCCAGGCCCAGGTGTCAGAGTGGCACTTTCTGCCCGCCCTGCTCAGCCTGCATGGGGCTAGCTCTAAGCTGACCGCCTGGGGACAGCTCTTTCAGCGCCAGAGGGAGACCCGCAAGCACCTGTTCGGAGGCCAGTCCCAGAAAGCCGTGCAGCCGCCCCACCTGTACGTGTGGCTGCAGCGCTTCCAGGGGGCGCTCCTTGCTAAATTCAGCTTCTACTTCCATGAGGCGCTGAGCCGCCAGACGGCGTCCGCAGACATGAAGGCCCTGACGGCACGCRCGGCCCCTGATTACCACGGCAAGATCTGTTCKTTTATCCGCAAACACGATGCCAACAATGTCTCGCTGGTGTTCGACAACCGCGGCTTGGACAGCTTCCAGGGCCACGGCTACCACCACCCGCACTCGTACCGCGAGGTGCCCAAGGGGGTGGAGCAGTTCCCCGCCGTGGTGTCCCTTCCCGGGGGCGAGCGGCCGCTCACGCACTGGCCCAACGTCATCATGATGATGGGCGACTTCGAGGCGGAGCTCAACACGCTGGACAAGGTGGTACACTTCTATGACGACAAAGTCCAGAGCACTTACTACCTGACCAGACCGGAATCACACTTCACCCTGGTGGTCATCTTCGACGGTAGGAAGTCCGAGAAGGACTTGCACATCACCGCCTTCCTGCAGGAGATCTCTGGCTCGCTGAGGAACTCCAAACCATTCAGCACCCTCAAACCTGGCTCCAAGGGCTGAGAGAGAGAGATGCCCTGCTTCATATACATCATAAACTGACTGTGTCCCCATAAGGGGTAGAGGGGTGTGTGCGTGTAACGTTATAACAGAGAGACGAGGCATTGTTCCAGTTCCATAGACCGGATGAACAAGTTGTCTAATCATTAGGAAAGCTTCCAGTGRCATTTTTGCAACGTTCTGATTGGTTTTAGCTTCTTAAAATGGGCGGCCAGGACCTTTTGCTTCACTGCTTGAAATATAATTAGAACCTCAACATTAGCTTGTTTTAATTCAGAGAATGGCTTCAACCCGCGGTCTAACTGTTTGTTCTGTTGAGCATCATGATTTGAATCCTTTAGTTTGTTTTGTAAAATCAGTTCCAGACCAAAAGAGATGCGTCGCTGACGCAGTGTGGCCTTCTCACAGTGAACTGACTGAGACATTTGACCTGATTCTATTCCATCACAGGTTAGACAACTTCCTACCCGTCAGGGATATAATGGTGCTATGTACTGAAAAAGCCTTTGCTTAATTTGTATACTTTTGTTAACATTGATGTTTGTTTACCGTCAACAGAAGTGCTTAATTCGTTTTTTTCCCGGAGGTCATCCTCTATTTAGTTGTACTTATTTATCCGTTTAATTCCCAAATGACTGTAGAAAAAAGCTTAACGTGTAGAAAAGCATGACGTGTGTGTGTGTAAGAGGTGATGTCACACGTTTCGGAAGCTTCTTAAGACTGAGACATTGCTGAGTGTTCAGACGGCCAACTGTAGCACATCTCCATCCCAGCCCCACACCCAGCAGGTGATAAACAAGGCAATAATGAAGGCTCGACTATGCAAAATGCACTTGTTAGTTTCTTCCCTTTTTTTTTTATTTATAATATAAATACAACATCGATACTATGCATTTGGCTATAAGAGCTCGTCTTTAGGAAGCTCAGGAGTTTCAGATACAGCAACACTAACAGACAAAACCATTTCCTTTAATTATCAGACACATTCAGAGAGAAGCCAACACCCCTTAAAATGCACCTGTTCACATGTTATAATGCTACATGCCAAGTACACTATTTTTCCTATACATCAAAGTGCAATGTCACAATAGATTAACTCTAGGATTCATAATTCAGTCTTCTACTAAAACATTTGGATTATTTCATTCTAAGTGCTGCTGCTCTTCGTTCAGGACATGCGTGAGTGGATTACAACTCCCCACAAAGACAAGGGTAAAAAAAGGCACTTTCACATTGACACACACAAACCGATGCACACCCATAGCCCATTCTCGGAGACACACATCCCCAGGACTCCTCAAACACACACGCACACACAACAGTTCCCGACCCAGTAAAGAGGACACATTCAGTGTGCTGTTGTTCAAGTGTATTTTGGGCATTTACACCCAAGAGCCCCACCCGGTTTGCTTACTGTGAACTTAAGGTTATTTAGTGACTTCAGTGTAACACAAACAGACACACTATATTCCCACACACAAACTAAGTGCCAGCACACACGCACCCCTGTCCTGCACATGTTCTGGTACTAAAGGCAGACATGAATAATCCATTTTATCCACCATCGCACTTACAAAGGAACAGAACGAGGGCAGGCAGAGGAAACACACACAGACAAACAGGGCAATGGGGAAAGAAATCACACATACCCAGGCTGAGGGAAACGTACTCTACAAACTCCTAACCCACTGTACCTCCAAACGATTTCCCCTGGCCTGAGTGTGTGTATCGGTTGAACACAAGAGAAGGCTGTTTTCTAGTAGTGAGGGTTAACGCCACCGCCGGCCCTGTGACATTAGTGCCCACTGAACATTCAATAGAGAGTTGAACAGTCGTAATTAAATACTGGAACATTCATTAAAATAGCTGAACATTGGTTAAATAGAATGTGAGTTTTGTCACCAATGCCTCGAGAGGCTTCGGTTGAGGCATTAGTGAGCTTAGCAGCGGAACCAAGTGAAATAGAAAATAATAAAAAAGATCAGACATCCGCCCTTGTTTCCACACTGTGTGAGCCTCCCTTTACCCATCAGGCACCTCATCACTCCGCATCGTCCCTTTCTTTTGCTTCGCCAATGAAAATCGCTTGTAGATACAGCAGCCAATTGAACTACACTAAGAATACAGCAGCCTTTTGGTGATAGACCTTCATTRGCTGAAGAGCCTATTGTCATTACATAATCAACGTTCACATCACTGAAACTACATTTCACTGGAGAACTACACTTCCCACACATCTGTGACTACATCTCTTTTACAGGATAGGGTTCTGCTTTCTTTAGCTGATACTTTTTTTCTTGTACTTCTCCCATTCAGCAGTCCCATTTTACATAGCTACCCTTTGATAAATGCTTCGATACATGGAGAAAGTTAACTCCTATACACCAACAAGAGTACACACCAACCTGACAACACACATAAATATGGTATATCATGTATTATATTGTATTACTACATAAAACCCTTTTAGTTTCAGATCTGTCCTACCGCTTTCTACCCTTGTTCAGGTTTCTAAACAGTAAGCAGGTACCCTGTTCTCCTATTCTTTATTTTGGCCCGGGTTGGCCTGGTTTGGCTCATCACATGGTGCAGGACTTGTCCAGCAAAGGGGGGGTGTTGCTCTTGGGGGGCACCAGGGGTTTGGGCCTCAGGGCTGGGGGGCGAAGTGGAGCCCCCATACGGAGTGGCGCTGTCTCTTATACACATCTAGATGTGTATAAGAGACAGGTTTCATATACCTTAGCCAAATACATTTAAACTCACATTTTCACAATTCCTGACATTTAATCCTAGTAAAAATTCCCTGTCTTAGGTCAGTTTGGATCACCACTTTATTTTAAGAATGTGAAATGTCAGAATAATAGTAGAGAGAAGGATTTATTTCATCACATTCCCAGTGGGTCAGAAGTTTACATACTCAATTAATATTTGGTAGCATTGCCTTTAAATTGTTTAACTTGGGTCAAATGTTTTGAGTAGCCTTCCACAAGCTTCCCACAATACGTTGGGTGAATTTTGGCCCGTTCCTCCTGACAGAGCTGGTGTAACTGAGTCAGGTTTGTAGGCCTCCTTGCTCTCACACGCTTTTTCAGTTCTGCCCACACATTTTCTATGGGATTGAGGTCAGGGCTTTGTGATGGCCACTCCAATAACTGTCTCTTATACACATCTAGATGTGTATAAGAGACAGGAGCTGGTGTAACTGAGTCAGGTTTGTAGGCCTCCTTGCTCTCACACGCTTTTTCAGTTCTGSCCACACATTTTCTATGGGATTGAGGTCAGGGCTTTGTGATGGCCACTCCAATACCTTGACTTTGTTGTCCTTAAGCCATTTTTTCCACAACTTTGTGGTCATTGTCCATTTGGAAGACCCATTTGCGACCAAGCTTTAACTTCCTGATGTCTTAAGATGTTGCTTCAATATATCCACAATTTTCCATCCTCATGATGCCATCTATTCTGTGAAGTGCACCAGTCCCTCCTGTAGCAAAGCACCCCCACAACATGATGCTGCCACCCCCGTGCTTCACGGTTGGGATGGTGTTCTTCGGCTTGCAAGCCTCTCCCTTTTTCCTCCAAACATAACGATGGTCATTATGGCCAAACAGTTCTATTTTTGTTTCATCAGACCAGAGGACATTTCTCCAAAAAGTACGATCTTTGTCCCCATGTGCAGTTGCAAGCCGTAGTCTGGCTTTTTTATGGCGGTTTTGGAGCAGTGGCTTCTTCCTTGCTGAGCGGCCTTTTAGGTTATGTCGATATAGGACTCGTTTTACTGTGGAWATAKWTACTTTTGTACCCGTTTCCTCCAGCATCTTCACAAGGTCCTTGGCTGTTGTTCTGGGATTGATTTGCACTTTTCACACAAAAGTACGTTCATCTCTAGGAGACAGAACGTGTCTCCTTCCTGAGCGGTATGACAGCTGCGTGGTCCCATGATATTTATACTTGCGTACTATTGTTTGTACAGATGAATGTGGTACCTTCAGGCGTTTGGAAATTGCTCCCAAGGATGAACCAGACTTGTGGAGGTCTACAATTATTTTTCTGTGGCCGATTTCTTTTGATTTTCCCATGATGTCAAGCAAAGAGGCACAGAGGTAGGTAGGCCTTGAAATACATCCACAGGTACACCTCCAATTGACTCAAATTATGTCAATTAGCCTATCAGAAGCTTCTAAAGCCATGACGGAATTTCCCAAGCTGTTTAAAGGCAGAATCAACTTACTGTATGTAAACTTCTGACCCACTGGAATTATGATACAGTGAATTATAAGTGAAATAATCTGTCTGTAAACAATTGTTTGAAAAATTACTTGTGTCATGCACGAAGTAGATGTCCTAAATGACTTTCCAAAACTATAGTTTGTGGAGTGGTTGAAAAACGAGGTTTAATGACTCCAACCTAAGTGTATGTAAACTTCCGACTTCAACTATATGTGTGTGTAACTGTGTGTGTGAGAGAGTACCTGTGCCAGTGTGTCTGGGTCCAGGGTTCTGGAGCTGAAGCCGTGTTGCCCGCTGCTGGAGCGCCGGATGGGCGTGTCTTCAGGCCGACGCAGCGAATCGTGGCGGCTCACGGTAACCGTTACCGCGGCAGTGGAACGGCGACGACGCTCRGGGCTGTCGAGAGGCGGGGTTAAGCCAGTGCCCCGCCCCAGAAGGAGCTCCCGYGGGCTGAAGTGACCAGTGACCGGCGGCGAGTTCCTCTCCAACACACCCACGTTACCATGGTCTTTAGAGCGACCGAGGGGGCGGCGGAAAATGTCAGTCCGCTTCCTGCGGTGGCTGCTGTTGAGAGACGTACAGTATAGACCGTTAACTAAGATTAGCGCTTGACTAAATCAATACACTCCACAAACCGCTAGCTTAGCGGTCTGTGGTGTGTTATTAACTACTGACCAGTTTTTTTTATGGGGTGGATCAGCTTAATATTGCAGATAGATTGTCGCTTCCATCAATGTAATTGTCTGCATCATTTCCAATCCCCCATACTTTTTGGGTAAATATATATATTGATATACATACCATACATAAACATATACCTTTTTAGAATTTACCTTTATTATTTATTCCCCACAAACCCTACCACCCCTCCCCCAATTAAGTAAACTATTAAACAATAACACTTAGGCTTCTACTTCCAGCTTATACATACTATACACATTTTACAGACAAAATAGTTATATTTTGATTGTTTTTAGTCMTGGCTTTCCTCTATTTCTGATTTCCATCCAGTTTGATTTCTATTTGCAACTGTTATTTGAAAACYTCTGAACCTATATACATTTTATAGACCCTGTATGTTTTACATTTGTTATCTTGTTATTAGTCCCACCCTTCAGCTCCATTCAACCCCTCCCAACCATCTCTTAGAAATCCAATATTGGATGGTGTTATTTGCCATATATTTTTCAACTGTGCCGTGATCCTTCACAAATGTACTAAACCTTTCTATTCTCATAGTTTCTACAGATTGTAAATGAAAGATTAACATTTTTTCTAAAATAATTATATTATTTATCAATTGACTGACTTTTAAAATCACCCAGTATTTGCAGTGTTAGCTCTAGGTAAATGTTGCAATTCTTCAGCCATTCCTGGACCTGTGACCAAAAACGAGCTACATATGGACAGTCGCAAAATAAATAATCAAATGACTGACTGCCTCGCAGCAAAATCTGCAGAGCTGGGAAGATTGTATCCCATATATATATATAAACTCCTCAAAAAAAGAAACGTCCCTTTTTCAGGACCCTGTTTTTCAAAGATATTTTGTAAAAATCCAAGTAACTTCACAGATCTTCATTGTGTTTTTCAGAGTCAGGAGAAAGGCCTCTTTAGTGTCCTAAGTTTTCATAACTGTGACCTTAATTGCCTACCGTCTGTAAGCTGTTAGTCTTAACGACCGTTCCACAGGTGCATGTTCATTAGTTGTTTATTGTTCATTGAACAAGCATGGTAAACAGTGTTTAAACCCTTCACAATGAAGATCTGTGAAGTCATTTGGATTTTTACGAATTAGTCAAATCAAATTTTATTTGTCACATACACATGGTTAGCAGATGTTAATGCGAGTGTAGCGAAATGCTTGTGCTTCTAGTTCCGACAATGC
>NC_036864.1:3129813-3133398 GCF_002910315.2 Salvelinus sp. IW2-2015
TGCAGACCTCACTACCCTCTGGAGAGCCTYACGGTTGTGGGCGGAGCAGTTGCCGTACCAGGCGGTGATACAGCCCGACAGGATGCTCTCGATTGTGCATCTGTAGAAGTTTGTGAGTGCTTTTGGTGACAAGCCGAATTTCTTCARCCTCCTGAGGTTGAAGAGGCRGATAATACTGCATAGTTTCCTAGGAACGCGAAGCGAGGCGGCCATCTCTGTCGGCGCCGGAAGTTAATTATCTTTGAAAGACAGGGTCCTGAAAAAGGGCTGTTTCTTTTTTTGCTGAGTTTATAATTTAAAAAGCAGGTTGCTAGGTGTAGGCAAAACCATCATCAAATAGGTAAGCTAGGATATGACTAAAGAGTTAATCAGGGTGATTTTCCCATGGTATTTTTGCTAACTTTCAGTAAAAATTTATTGTAGTCAGATCATTTATTTATTTTGGGATATTTATTTTGAGTATGTCCACATTCCCATCAGACCATTTTATTACACGGTAATGTAAAAGTAGCATTTTTTTTTGGTGATCCAATACGTAATCATATCATAATTTGATTTTAATCCAGAGAGGTTATAAAAAGTATCTTGATCCTCTGAGGCTGTGGAAGGATTCTAATTGTGGATTTAAAAGAAAATATGAATCATCAGCGTATAATGACACTTGTTTTTAAGCCATGGATTTCTAATCCCTTAATATTATTGTTGGATCTAATTTTAACCGCTAACATTTCGATGGCAATAATAAATAGATATGCTGATAGTGGACAACCTTGTTTTACTCCTCTTGACAGTTTAACACTTTCTGAGATGTAGCAATTATTTACTTTTTTACACCTAGGGTTACTATACATAACTTTAACCCATTTTATAAGAGATTCTCCAAAATTGAAATATTCCAGGCATTTATATACACTGCTCAAAAAAATAAAGGGAACACTTAAACAACACAATGTAACTCCAATTAAATCACACTTCTAGCGGTCCTGCTGCTGGGTTGTTGCCCTCCTATGGCCTCCTCCACGTCTCCTGATGTACTGGCCTGTCTCCTGGTAGCGCCTCCATGCTCTGGACACTACGCTGACAGACACAGCAAACCTTCTTGCCACAGCTCGCATTGATGTGCCATCCTGGATGAGCTGCACTACCTGAGCCATTTGTGTGGGTTGTAGACTCCGTCTCATGCTACCACTAGAGTGAAAGCACCGCCAGCATTCAAAAGTGACCAAAACATCAGCCAGGAAGCAGTAGGGAACTGAGAAAGTGGTCTGCGTCAACCAACCTGCAGAACCCACTCCTCGTTTATTGGGGGTGTCTTTGCTATTGCCTTAAATTGTCCACCTTTTGTCTATAATGCCATGTTTGCACAACAGCATGGAATTTATTGTCACATCATTGGCTTCCTAAAGTGACAGTTTGATTTCACAGAATGTGTGATGGACTTGAGTTACATTGGGTTGTTTAAGTGTTCCCACTTTATTTTTTTTGAGCAGTGTTAGAACTCCCAGTCGTATTACTTTATCAAGAAGCCTTTCAAAGTCAGCGTGATGAAAACCAAGTCTGGTTTTGCAGATATTTCATTGTGTTCTATTGTTTCTAGTACTTGTCTTATTATCTCCAATGTATCGTCCATGTAAAAAACCTGTCTGATTAGGATTAATAATAACTGACAAAACCTTTTTAATTCTATGATCTAAGCATTTAGCTAGAATTTTTGCATCACAACATTGAAGTGTAAGATCCCTCCGATTTTTTAAAAATGGACTGGATCTTTATATATACACTACTTGGATCCTGTTTCAGTAATAATGAAATCAGACCTGGTTGAGTGTCCGATAATCTACTATTTATATAGGAATGGTTAAAACATGCTAATAATGGTCCTCTGAGTATATATAAAAAATAAAAAAAAAGGTTTGGTATGCCATCCAGGCCTGGAGTTTTCCCAGACTTAAATGCTTTAATTGCATCAAGAAGTTCCTCCTCTGTAATTTGGCCTCCTCTCAGGCGATCTAACTACTGACCTGTTGTAGGTTTCTGGCTGTCTGTCAGTAGGAGAGCTCAGCTCACTTCTGGCTTTCTTGTCGTCATTGCTAGTGCTSCCACTGTCGCTGTCCACTGTCGATGCAGAGTCAGGCCTGAAACACCACACAGCACCTCTTATCAACCAATCAGCACTAAACAGAACCTGCTCCCTAACCAAATCAGTTTTAAACAGAACCTGTTACCCAACCAATCAGGGCACTSTAACTAATCAGACAAATTAGTCAATCAATACCAGTGCCAAGTAATTGTTCACTGCAATTTAATTAACTTAGGTCGTCAATCCATAAATCCCCCAAAACAAGTTTAAATAATCAAAAAATGGGCAGTTCCTTTGATACTTCAATTCCTCATTCTACAGTTAATTTGATAACAGTCCACAACGGGATGCCGCTGTAGGCATATTTTACAGACATMTTCTCTTAGCATGGTTGTGTTACTTAGCGTGTGTGCTATGTGCTAGCTATGCTGTAGCCATGTACTTGCCTGTCCTTCAGTGTTATGTACTGGTGAGGCACCAGGCCATGGGTGCCGTTGAGTCGCCCCTCCCACCAGTCATGTGACGCACGCTGGAACAGCTGCAGGGTCACTCCCTTCTTAAAGGAGAGCTCCCGCCCCGACCGGCCTGTATAGTCAAACCTGGCCACCGCTTCTACTGCTTCCCCCTCTGAGAGACCGAGAGAAACGGAGAGAGAAAGAAAGATGGGGAGGGAGAAAGAGAGAAACAGAGAGAGGGGGMAGGAAGCGGGAGGCAGAAGGACAGAGAGAAAGGAGCGATAAGCGCCAGATAGTATGATCGGGACCTGTCAATAACTCATCTCCCCGGCTCGACCTTGYCCGAGCTCAGCCAATGAGGAACGAGGCGGACGCGAAAGAGAAATCAGCATAAGAGTCTTAGCTAACCATCACCCCACCGCACCCCTTCCCCCCCCTACAATGGGAGAGAGGGGGGTCTCTATGCTAGCTGTTGCCATGGAGACAGCTCTCTATCCATTGGTGGATGAGAGAGAGAAGCCCACTGGGTGATTGTGTAGAGGTCAAAGCATACCCTCCTCACTGGTCTGAGTCTCTGTGCCGCCGTCAGGCTCCGCCTCCCCACCCGGCTCGCTGAACGGACTCTCGCTAGAAAGGGAGAGGGGGAGAGAGCGAGAGAAAGAGTTTGGGTGTGGGGGAGGAGAAGGARGAAAAAGGCAGTGTAAGTACCATAACTGCAGCAGTCAGCAATACTAGACAAACTTGCTAGAACCGGGCCCTCTTGATATTTCACAAAATGGATGAACAGAAGGATAAAAGCACAGATGGTTGCAAGGCTTGAGTATACAGTATAGTCCATCTGTCTCACCAGTACTGGTCTCCAGTCATGCACTTCTCATAGACGGGCCCAGGCAGCTCCGGGGGGTCGGGGAAGATGTCGTGGTGCAGGATGACCGTCTTGATGACCTCATTAACATGCGCCTGGCAGGCCACCTGGTCCAGGGCGTCGGGCGTGGGCAGCAGGGTGGGGCCGAAGACGATGGCCAGGTTCCCAGCATCCATCATGTTCTC
>NC_036864.1:3133423-3160762 GCF_002910315.2 Salvelinus sp. IW2-2015
ATCTCCAAAACTAAACCAACCCTAACACGAACCTGCTGAAGAAAGCCTCATGCCCGTACGAAAGAGAGCCTCAGCACCCCATCTTTCTTCATCTGTCTCTCTCTTGCCTTTGTTAGCCTCATCCACGCTGGCCTCTTTTTGGTTCACTGAATCCTGTGTAGGAACAGAACTGTGAGCTATCAATCACGATATGGTCAAACCAGGCTATCTTTTTGAACGCCATCTCTTCTCACTTGCCTTCTTTATGCTGAGAAATATACCTTAGGCTAATGCACCTCCCTGTCTGACCAATTAAAAAAAAACCTGCCCGCTCTACGTCTGCCGTGTCTATCTCTCCAGGGTATATATGCAGAACTGACCACTCAGAGTAATACTCTTTAAAATTATACTGAACATTTATCCGTTTCTACATTTAATTTCTCACCGCGTCTTGACTCTGCAATTAAAACAACTCACTTGTCTCTGTTTCTCCCCTATCACGGTGGACGAAAACTCCCATACATCAACCAGTCAGTGTTCCACTGTCTCCTGCTATGGTTGTCTGGTGTATGGTTCCCTGTGCTGCTTAATTGCCTGGAGTGTTTAGACTGACTAAAGCCATTTCCTCTGCTGTGAAGCTCCATCCTACATCACCCCCATGTAGTCCTTCTAGTTGAAAAACAACATGTGATCCCCTTAGCCTTTGCGGCGGGGTTAGACCAAATCCTTTATTCAATTCCTTGATTCGACACTGATAGAACTCTCCATACCGCCTCCGTCTCCTTCAGGTCTTCTGCACCAGGCATATCCGTAGATGTCAGATTGGGTCGCAGGTGGAGTTCTAATGACATCAAGAACTCATTGAGAGTAGTGAGAGGTCACCGTTGAGTCATTAACTTGTTGCCTTCCAGTCAGGTAATGAGAAACTAACCACGTCCGTCCTCTTTGCCAACATAACGACCCCTGTATTGACGAGGAGAAAACCATGACATTCAACCGGTGCCGGACCCATAACTGTGCTAAGCTCACTTCCGGGGGCTGGAGAACCCCCCTGCCCAAGGAAGGTCAACGACCTCTTTCGTTCCGTGCAGTAAAGAAAAGTAGCAATTTCTTCCTCTTTGGTGTGGAGTGGTTGGACAGGTGAGACAGAGTGCGTGTGCACTTTTGAAGGGAGTGGTTGTTCTTGTATGCTGGTGTGTATGCGAGATTAGGTTGTGTTTGTAAAAATAATCCAACATGTGAAGTTCTGTAGTTTACCATAAGCAGTGTTGACATTTGACGCTCTAAACTCAATGGTTAAAATACTTTCAGCCCAGTCGATACAGGACCCTTCAATCAAACGTATTTAAAATGCAACAGCCTTCCAATTGCTGCATGGCTTACATAAATGACCTGTTGTTTTAAGTCTCCATAAATATCAGTGCGTCGTGCATTCTGATGACAAAAAGAGCAGTTTTGAAATGCGAGTAAAGAAATGTCTTATGAGTAATACATCAATTTTTTGGGACTGCCAAAATGAGGTCTACCCCATCTTCTCTCTGCATCTCTCTGTATCATCTCCTCTATCATCATCTTCGCTCACCCATCTCCAGTTCCACATCTGTCTTCAATGCCAGTTGCTTTCTGTCTTCTGAACACCACAAAGAGCTGCTCCCTCTCGTGGCATGCTTATATTTCAGGGATGTTTCAAGGATTACACCTCATGATTCTGGGAATCATTACTGAACTTGGTCGCTGTGTGGAGTAGTGTGTGTGTGTGGTCTGTGGTTTTGGGTTCCACAGGTTATATAGAGAGCCTGTATGACAGCGTCACAAGTGTAATGTCATAAGATTCTACTGGTGTCGCAAGCCGTGAGCTCTGTCGTGATGGAAGCCTTGTTTTGCTTTCCTAACAGGAGTGGTCTGTACGCTAACACTGAACCACGCTGGGCTATCTAGAACCCACGAGATCCACACAGAAGCAGCCAACAGTGGTTCGACTAAACACAATATAACCACACAAACCAGTCTGGTTAGTCTAGAATATTAAAGAAACACACCAGACCAGTCGGGCGAGTATAGAACCCAGAGAACCACACAAACCAGCTGGACAGCTTAAACATATAGAGACCACATACATCATCTCGCTAGCTATGAACATAATAGAAACGCACAGAACCACGTCTGCTGTCTATTAACATATAGAAACACACAGAACCAGTCTGGACTAGCATTATAACATATAAAACACACAAAACCAATCTGACTAGTCTATAACATATAGAAACACACAAACCAGTCTGGCTAGTTCTATAACATATATCAAACACACAGAAACAGGTCTGGGTAGTCATAACACTATAGAAAACCACACAGAACCAGTCGACAGTCATATAACATTATAAAACCACACAGAACTCAGTCTGGCTAGACTATAACATATAGAAACACACAGAACCAGCTCTGGGTTAGTCACTTAAAACATATAGAAACACACAGAACCAGTCGGACTAAGTCTTATAAACATAGAAACACACAAGAACCAGGTCTGGATAGTCACTAAACCAATAGAAAACACAGACCAGTCTGCTAAGTCTTACATAGAAACACCAGAACCAGTCTGACTAGTCATTACTACATATAGAAACACACAAACCAGTTGACTATCAATAACATATAGAAACACACAGAACCAGTCTGGACTAGTCTATAACATATAGAACACACAAACCAGTCTGGGTCTACTATAACATATAGAAACCTACACAGAACCAGTCTGGGCTAGTCATACATATAGAAACACACAGAACCAGTCTGGACTAGTCAAACAATAGAAACACAACAAAAACCAGCTGTCTGGGCTAAGTCTAAACATTAAGAAACACACAGAACAGTCTCGGGGCTAATCTTATAACATTATAGAACACACATAAAACCAGGCCTGGACAGTCTCGGGCCGGTCTGTACATATAGAAAAACACAGAACACAGCTCCCTAAGACCACAGTCCTATAACATATAGTTACAACACACAGAAACATGTCTGACTAGCATAAACATATAGAAAACACAGAACCAGGTGACTAAGTCTAAACCATTATAAAACACACAAACCCAGTTCTGACTAGTCTAATAACATATAGTAAACACACACAGAACCAGGTCTGAGCCTATATCGATATAACAATAGAAACCACACAGAACAGGTCTGGACTAGTTCAAACATATAGAAACAACGAAACCAGTCCTGCTAAAGCCTAAACATTATAGAAAAACACACAGAACCACAGGTCGGACTATCATATAACATTATAGAAACACACAGAACCAGGTCTGGACTAATCTATAACTCATAAACACTAGAACCATCGTCTGTGACTATATAAATACCGCAGAAACACACACAAACCATACTGGTAGTCACTAGAGCACACTAAACCACACAACCTAGTACTGGGTTAGTCTTAGAAGCACACTGATCCACACAAACCGATACTGGGTAGTCCATTATAACATATAGAAACACACAAACCAGTCTGGAGCTAGTCTACACAGTATTTAGAAAGACACACAGAAACCAGGTCTGGATAGTCTATAAACATATATAAACACACGAGAACCAGCGTCTAGATAGATATAAACCACAAACCACACAGAAACCTTATACTGGGTTAGTCATAAGCACACGTAACCACACTCTGAACCAACTAGTTAGTCTAAGCACAACTGAAACAGCAAGAACCAGTACGGTTAGTCGAGAGAACACACAGAACCAGGTTCTGGATAGTTTGAACACACGAACCAGTACTGGGTTAGTCTAGAACATAGTCTGCGGTAGTATCTAATCACACAAAAACCACATGACACAAACCCGGTCCGTCGTCTATTTGGTAGGCTGAACCCAAGATGTCTCACCTGCAGCTCCAAATAGAGAGCGGAGGAAAGTTCAACTGGTAAGGAGAGAGGATAGAAGGTTGAGGGCAGGTGATCATATCACACAGCAAGTCTAAGTGACGATTGCCAGAGTGTTAGATTGCATATTCGGTCCCATGAGTGATATGGATGAACATTCCGTTTTACTTCCTTGCCTGTCATGTGATGGATTTTTAACGTAGTAACATTTTGCCCCATGTGCCCCTCCCAGCTCTATTCCCACAGTACCAGCACGCGATCTGTAAGGGATTTCTGAATTGAAACAAAGTCATGCTGAAGTTCACGAATGGCCTGCTGCACYGAGGTGGCACAGGAATAGAAAACTGTCATCTGCATAGAGATGAATGTTACAAGTATTAACAGTGTTTCCTATGTCATTAAGATAGGTGAACAATATTGGACCCAAAATYGAACYCTGAGGAACACCTTTTTGATTCTCAAGAAATTCAGATTCAAACCAATCTGTCAAGATGGCCTGAGTTCTGTCGCTAAGATAATTCTGAAACCATAAAACTGGCTGTATATCCCAGGCGTGGTTGGACAGCATGGTTGCTGTGGTAGTACTACACCCAGGCCTAAACYCTGATTGGTTTATATTAAAAATGCAATTGTCAGATAAAAAGGAACAAAGTTGTACATTAACCAAGGATTCAAGAATCTTATCTAAAGAAGGTAGTATTGAAATGGGGTGACAGTTGTCAAGATCATTTGTATCCCCACTCTTATGGAGTGGCAGCACATATGTAGATTTCCATGCTTTTGGAATACTTCCTGATAACACTGTTAAATAAAACATGTGGGCTACTGAGCCAGCAATAAAAGCAGGAAGTAAAACACTCCAGGATACAAATAGAAGTATACTGAATGTCCATCATACTCATACCGAATACTGTAATCTAACATTCTGCAATCTAACATTCTCTGCTGTGGTAGATCACACCTGCACCTCACACTTCTCCCTCTCCTCCMGTTCACACTTCCWCCTCCATCTCTATTTGGAGCTGCAGAGATGAGAYATCGTGTTCAGCCAAATACAGACAGACCGTGTTGTGTGTGATCTAGACTATTGCAGACCTATGTGTTCTAGACTAACCCAGTACTTGTTCTGTGTGTTCTCAACTAACCCAGTACTGGTTCTGTGTGTTCAACACTAGTCCAGTACTGGTTCTGTGTGGTTCTATACTAGTCCAGACCTGGTTCTGCTTGGTTCTAGACTAACCCACAACTGGTTCTGTGGGCTCTATATTAACCCAGACGTGGTTCATGTGTGGTTCTGTGTTAGCGTACAGACACTCACTGGTTCAGGAAAGCAAACAGGTATCTCATCACGACCAGAGTCACCCGTGGAACACCCAGTAGAATCTTACGAATACACTGAGCTCTGTCATACAGGCTCTCTATACCTGTGGGAACACACACACACACACACACACACACACACACACACACACACACCAGCTGTCAGTAATATTCCCAGAAACTCATGAGGTGTAATCCTGACACATCCTGAAATATAAGCAGCCCACAGAGAGGCAGCTAGCTCTKTGTGTGTTTCAGAAAGACAGAAAGCAACTGAGTTGAAGACAAAGAAATGGGACTGGTAGATTGTGTGTGGGAGGAAGAGAGAGAGCGATACAGAGAGAGAGAGAGATAGAGGRACCCATTTTGACAGTGCCAAAATGGAATGTATTACTCATAAGACTTTTTATTACTGCATTTCAAAGCTGCTCTTTTTGTCAATGAATGTCACTGAACAGCCACTGATAATTTATGGAGACCTTAAACAAACAGTGCATTTAAGTGAAGCATGCAAAGCAATTGGAATCTGTTGCATTTTAAATACGTTTTGAAGGGCCGTATCGACTGCTGATAAGGTCGTTTTTGCAACACATTGCATGTTAGAGCTGTTCAAATGTCACGGTAAATCACAAAACCTTCACAGCTGATCATTTTTTTCAAACACACASACTAATTGCATACACACAAAAAAATAAACATTCCCCCCCATTAAAACAGTGACCTCTGTCCTCCTGTCCCGCCACCTCCCCACAGCATAAAGAAAGGAAATGCTACTCACGGACACAGGAAATTAGGTCATTGAACCTTTCCTTGGGAAAGAGGGGGTTCTCCAGCCCCCGGAAGTAGAGCTTCAGTACACCGGCCACCGAGTTGATGTCATGGTTATTCTCCTCGTCAATCAGGGGGTCATTACCTTGACAACAGAGAGACGGACATGGTCAGTTTCCTCTCACCTGACCTGGAAGCACACGTATGATGACCTCACAATGACCTCTCACCTCTCTCAAATGAGTTCTTGATGTCATTGACCTCCACCTGTGACCCCGACACACGGAATATGCCCTGGTGCTGAAGACCTGAAGGAGATGGGAGGCGGTTATGAGAGTCTAATCAGTACACATCAGAGGAATTTGAAAGGACTTGATAGGTGTAAGCGGTATGGATTTGGCTCCTAACCCCTAGCCCCCAAATAGGCTAAGTGGAGGATCCACCGTGTTGTTTTCAACAGTCGGACTCACCATGGAGGTTGATGTAACGGATGCAGCTCTCCACCAGCAGAGGAATGGCTTTAGTCGAGTCCTAAAAAACACATCCAGGMAATTAAGCAACCAGCAGAGGCCAACCACACAACCAGCAGGAGGAAGAGTGGAAACATTACCTGGTGTTTGCTATGGGAGTTCTTTCGTCCACGGCTAGAAGGAGAGAAACAGAGACCAGAGTGACTCAGTTTTGTTTTGCAGAGCTCAAAAGACAAGAGGTGAGAYAATCTAAAAGATAGAAACAGTGCTTCAGTCAATAACATGTTGAAGAGCTATACCTGGTAGTCAGCGTGTCTGCTATATACCCTGGAGAGACATCAAAGACAGGCAGACAGAGAGAGGAGTTTTATTGTCAGACAGGGAGGGCATTAGCACACAAGGCATATTTCTAAGCCGTAAAAGAGGCAGTGAGAGAGAGAGCCTCGTTCAACCATCCTGATATCGCGAGCTTACATTCTGTTTCACTACATGGATTCTTGTGAAACAAAACGAGAGCGCAGTGTTCAAGATGGTGGACCAGGCTAACAGAGAGAAAGAGGGTTGACGGCGAGAAAGAATGAGAAAGCAAGAGAGTGTCTCTTACCCTCGGCCATGGCTTTCTTCAGTAGGTCGTGTTTGGCCTGTAGTTTGGAGATCAGATTACTGCCCTCCAGATACTCACGGAACTTCTGTGGACCACAGACAGAAGAACATGCCGCTTTTATTAACTGTACATCTACCTAACTGTCTATATCATCTAGCCTGTTTGTGTGTGTGTGTGTCACCGTAAAGTAGAAGAGCTCAGTCTCCTGTTGGTTGGCACGGCGCTTGGCGAGGCTGGGTTTGTTTAGGTAGCCGTCCGACACGCTGGACTTGACTGACTCTGAAGAGGGGCTGTGCGTGAAACTCTGGGAAACGTCATAGTCATCCAGCACTGTCATGTCCTGAAGGGTGGTGAGAGTGGCCCCCCATGTCTTCTTCACCTGGGCGTAGGGGAAATAGAGTTAGACCAAAGTAATCCCTCACAGATTGTCTGTTCATGTATTTGTGGATATGAGGTTTGAGCGAGTGTTAACGCACATCTTAAATCTGTATGGTGCAGGTGGTGTTTATTTGTGTATGGTAATTACGGTGTGTGTGTGTGTGCATGTGCGGAGACCTGCAGATGCAGCTCATTACTCCAGTCTCCGTCAACACTTCTGTGCCGTTCAGGGTGAGACAACAGCTGCCCTCCCATTCCACAACAATCCATATACAATCTGCGCAACATTAATCCACACAATACATAACCCAAAAAAGCTATAGCTTCAGGGCACGAAAACGGTTTATTTGTAGGTCTACATCTGTTACAAAATCAACCCAACCTTCCTCTCCTTCTTCCCACAGCATGTAGTCTGAGAATCAACCAAACTACAGCAAAGCACACTGGGAGACTGAAGTACATATGACTGTGTGTGTGTCTCACCTCCTCGTTCTCTATCTTCAGGGTGGAGAGGCGTGACTGGAGCTGCTGCAGCCTAGATGTGAGCTCTGCCTGCACCTGTGGCTGGGCGGCTATCTGGGACACCTGACAGGAAACAGGAACAACACACAGCATGACTGGGCGCTTACCTGGGGGTGTGTGTGTGTCACTGGGTGTGCGTATGTCTGTGTGAGTGTATGTATATGTGTGCATGCGTGCTTGTGTGTTTTTGCACTTTTGCGCACTCACCGGGTCCCCCATGTGGGGCTGGAAGCTGAAGCGTGGCGGGGGGCAGAARGCGGTAGGGTAGAGGCCCAGCAGGCGCTGTCTGTCTCGGGCAGGATCCAGGCCCTCTACGGCCCCCTCCAGTACTTCCAACCCTGTCCGCCTGGAGGCCTCCAGACTCAGCTCTGCAGACAGGTAGGTCTTCAACGCACGACTCAGACTGGAGTGGTACCCCAGGTCACAACACTGAGGGAGGGAGAGAGATGAGATGGTAATGTGTCTTTCTTTCTCTAACACTTTTNTCTCACCTCCTCGTTCTCTATCTTCAGGGTGGAGAGGCGTGACTGGAGCTGCTGCAGCCTAGATGTGAGCTCTGCCTGCACCTGTGGCTGGGCGGCTATCTGGGACACCTGACAGGAAACAGGAACAACACACAGCATGACTGGGCGCTTACCTGGGGGTGTGTGTGTGTCACTGGGTGTGCGTATGTCTGTGTGAGTGTATGTATATGTGTGCATGCGTGCTTGTGTGTTTTTGCACTTTTGCGCACTCACCGGGTCCCCCATGTGGGGCTGGAAGCTGAAGCGTGGCGGGGGGCAGAARGCGGTAGGGTAGAGGCCCAGCAGGCGCTGTCTGTCTCGGGCAGGATCCAGGCCCTCTACGGCCCCCTCCAGTACTTCCAACCCTGTCCGCCTGGAGGCCTCCAGACTCAGCTCTGCAGACAGGTAGGTCTTCAACGCACGACTCAGACTGGAATGGTACCCCAGGTCACAACACTGAGGGAGGGAGGGAGGGAGGGAGGAGATAGTAATGTGTTAGAGAAAGAAAGACACACCTAACACTTTTTGTCAACACTGCTTAGGTAATAGTGAAATCTACTGAAATCGGCTTGTTTGTGTGTGTGTGTGTGTACTCACATCTATGATATCGGGCAGGTCGTGGATGTAGTATTTGAACACAGAGGAGTTGGTGGCCTCCATCGTCAGAAGGTACTCGTTCCTGGCCTTCAGAGACTTCAGCTTGTTCTCAGAGTACTTAGCTTTCCTCTGGAGTGAGAGCGAGAGAGAGAGAGAGAGAGAGAGAAGCGAGAGCAAGAGAGAAGGTGGGGAGAAAATAACAGTTTGAGACTTTTTAGAGACTCGTAAAAAATCTAAATGAATGCAGGAAAGGAGTGTGTGTCCCTCATGGGTCTCTGTACCTTCTCCCTCATCTTCTCCATCTTGCGGGCGGCGTTGCGTCTCTGRTGGCGTTCCTCTATACGCATGCCGAATAAYGGCTCCACCCCCCCGCCAGGCCCCACTTTGCCAACCCCCACCTGACGCTCGGCATCCCTCAGCTTGGTCTCCGCGTTCAGCGTCTCCCCATGGTACATGTGGTATGTCTTCATCACCTAGCAACCACAGCCCACAATGCATCCATCTGTCAACAAGTCTGCCCAGGCAAATCGTCTGGGTCGTGTTCAGAAGGCACTAATGGACAGAAATGTTTTTACATAGAAGGCAGAAAGAATGGCCCTCATTGGACAAGTTCAGGTAGTACCTCCTCCGTTTTGAAAGGGTTTTCTCCTGTTTCGTGCCTCCTGAACATGACCTTACTGCTCATACCACAATCACCTATAGAAATGCACCTGATAAATGTTGCACCCACCCTAAGCCTCCCTTCCCCTGTGAGGTTAGGAACCGATCTGTCCCCTCTCTAAGTTCTTGTTAGCTCATGCGTTTCTTTATTTACACCAGCAGCTTTTAAGGCTGCCAAGCTTTCACTTAACTAAACGCTCCAATCAGCAACTTTCCTTTGCAGCATTTTGCTGAAATTACAAGTATTGGTAGAGCACAGCAAAAGTGACTCATTCCTCAAAGTTCATGTCGCAACGTTTAAAATGAAGTGTGGCAGTTTTTGATGTCTTGTTTAAGCACAGGAAAAGTGACAGTTAAAAAAGCCCTGAAGTTATATGTTTAAYGGAGACTGCGTGTGGCAGTTATAGATGATGTCACTTACGGTGTAGAGTTCATTAAGGAGCTTCATCAAGTCCTCCTGCAGCTGAAAGGTGATCTCTTTACTCTGAGAGTGGAGGGAGGAGGAGAGGGTAGACGAGAGAGGGGGTACGGAGGAAGAGATAGGGGAGAGMGATATTTCATCAACACTGTGGAGAAGGGAGGAGAACTCTGTAGAATTTAGAAATGCACACACAGGTCATCACTGCAAATGAGAAACGTTTCATAATCAGATAAATAAATAAATCCATAAACGGATGAATMCATAAATAAAACATATGGTGGCAGGAGCYGGGCTGTAGCTCCTAGCTCCTGTGTGTGTGTCTGAGTCCTCATGTATTAAACAGCTCCTTCCAGTTTGGGAGTTTGAGTTATAGCATTCTGTACAGCATTAATATTGCATTAAGCCAAATGACTCTAAAATCCCAGAATGGATGAATCCCATTCTACTAGCCTTCTTACTGTGAGGCGGACCAGCTGAGCCTGTCACCATGGACACCAGGCTGTCAGAAACTCAGCGTTGTCATGGTCACCAGCCGGTGTCATCCTGGGCACACTCACAGTGACTGACAAGTGTCATCTGTGTACTAGAGCTTCATACAGGGGCGCAACTTTCACTGGGGATGGGGACATGTCCCCCCCCACATTCTGAAATTGCATTTTTGTCCCCCCTCCAGTTTTATCATTGGAATGATATACAAAACGAGGCAACGATGTGCTTTAGGACCATGCGGATGCCTCAGCGGTCGGTTAGGCTGTTTGGAGTGTTTATCCAACTGTAAAAAATATATACAAAACATTCTAAAACCAAAGCTTCAATAAGCAGTTCTAACACAGTTACGAAGCTTCTATGTCTAGGCGTACTGTATGTATCTACTAGCTATCAGGTCTCTCAGCACTTTAGCTCTCATTAATAAAACAGGAGCCACAGAGAGATTAATAATGAACATGATGAGTTGAACTCGGAAGGGGTTTGTGTGGGTGTGTGTGTTTAACTTGTTCTACAGTACTCGGAGGCAGGCTTCTCTGAACATACACAGGGGAAAACACTCTGAAAATGTGGGCCGATTCTGTACTTTTGATTAAAACCCATCAGGTTAACTCTGTGGCTCCTTTTTATAGCTCCCTCTCAAACCAAGAGGCTTCTGGGAAAATACACGGGGAAATATGAGCCTTTACTTTTCCTTCGAAAACGTTAACTCTTCTAGTTCTCTTCTTGCTCCCTCTCATACTAACAGACTTGTCGTTACAGCTATAAAACCCTCTATTCCCTTGGGAAAGTCATCTGTGACACGTGCATGAGAAGAGGCTGTGATTGGCTCACTCTTTTAAGCAGGCGGGCGGAGTCGTCGCTGATGTGCGTGAGACGGGTGATGACGTTGTTCAGGTAGAGGTCACTGAGGGTGGCGTGGTCCTTACTCTCCCTCCTCACCTGAAGAGAGAGAGAGAGAGATCAATTGTTTACATTTTAACTATTTAATGAAGAGAACCAACATGTCAGCAATATGTGCCTTCACACATTCAAACAAACACATTCATTACCTGGTTCAGCAGCAAGTACCAGCAGTTAACTGGAGACAGCAAGTTCTGGTCCTTTCTGTAGGAGAGAGAAAGATTGCAGAGGTTGTACTCAAATCAACACAAACACATGCATTAAGCCACTGTTTACACTTAAACACATACAGTATGAGCTATACACACACACACACACACACACACACACGTCTTCTTACTTGTATTGCTGGTGGTCCTTGGTGCTGCGTGTCTTGGCCATGAACCTCTCGGCTAGTTTCTCCAGGTTCCTGGAGTACTCTGTCTCGATCTCAGCCTTCTTCCTGAAGAAGTCCTGCAGGTCCTGCAGCAACTGCACCCTCATCTCTGTCTGCTGTTCCAAACACCGCTGCTGTTCCACCAGCTGGGCTCGCACATCTACACACAGATACACTCATAATCAGAGATATACTGTATACACGCATATGATTATAGAGTGACATACTGTAAACCAATTAGACATGTTTACACACATCCCTGCATTGATATGGACACAGGTTACCTTAGYGTTCTTAGTGCCCAAGAACACTAACATAACCTGCTTAAATGACTACCAACCCGTAGCACTCACATCTGTAGCCATGAAATGCTTTGAAAGGCTGGTCATGGCTCACATCAACACCATTATCCCAGAAACCCTAGACCCACTCCAATTTGCATACCGCACCAACAGATCCACAGATGATGCAATCTCTATTGCAYTCCACACTGCCCTTTYCCACCTGGACAAAATGAACACCTATGTGAGAATRCTATTCATTGACTACAGCTCAGCGTTCAACACCATAGTGCCCTCAAAGCTCATCACTAAGCTAAGGACCATGGGACTAAACACCTCCCTCTGCAACTGGATCCTGGACTTCCTGACGGGCCGCCCCCAGGTGGTAAAGGTAAGGTAAAAGCACATCCGCCACACTGATTCTGAACACGGGGCCCCTCAGGGGTGCGCATGCGCAGTCCCCCTGTACTCCCTGTTCACTCATGACTGCACGGCCAGGCACGACTCCAACACCATCATTAAGTTTGGCTGATGCAACAGTGGGTAGTCCTGATCACCGACAATGTTGAGACAACTACAGGGAGGTGGTCAAGAGCTGACCGTGTGTTGCAAGGACAACAAGCTCTCCCTCAACGTGATCAAGACAAAGGAGATGATTGTGGACTACAGGAAAAGGAGGACCGAGCACGCCCCCATTCTCATCGACGGGGCAGCATTGGAGCAGGTTGAGAGCTTCAAGTTCCTTGGTGTCCACATCACCAACAAACTAACATTGTCCAAGCACACCAAGACAGCCGTGAAGAGGGCACAGCAAAACCTATTCCCCCTCAGGAGACTGAAAATATTGGCATGGGTCCTCAGATCCTCAAGGTTTTACAGCTGCACCATCGAGAGATCCGACGGGTTGCATCACTGCCTGGTATGGCAACTGCTCGGCCTCTGACCGCAAGGCACTACAGAGGGTAGTGCGTATGGACCAGTACATCACTGGGGCCAAGCTTCTGCCATCCGCGACCTCTATACCAGGCGTGTCAGAGGAAGGCCTAAAAATTGTCAAAGACTCCAGCCACCCTAGTCATAGACTTTTCTCCTGCTACCGCATGGCAAGCGGTACTGGAACACCAAGTCTAGGTCCAGAGGTCCTAAAATAGGCTTCTACCCCCAAGCCATAAGTCTCCTAATCAAACGACTACCCAGAGTATTTGCAATCCCCCCCCCCCCCCTCCGGAACCCTGCTGCTACTCTCTTTATTATCTATGCATAGTCACTTATTCAACTCTACTACATGTACCATATTACCTCAATACCTCGACACCGGTACCCCCTGTATTTATCCCCGCTATTGTTATTTACTGCTGCTCTTTAAATAATAATTTGTTATTCTTTTTTTTAGCTATTTTCTTAACTGCATTGTTAGTTAAGGGCTTGTAAGTAAGAATTTCACTGTTGTATTCGGCGCATGTGACAAATACAAATTTGATTTGAAATACATGCACACACCCTAAACCAGACCTCTACAGACAAACACAATCATTCAGTTACACAGACACCTCTAGTAATACACACTAACATATGCAGACGTAACACCTTTCCAGAGTACTGGCCCATATACTAATGAATTGTATTCATATAGTGTTTTTCACTAGGTCTCAAAGTCACCTCTCTCTATCACCCACTAATGTGAAGCTAGGCACCCACCTGGGTGATGCACATGGCAGCCATTTTGCGTTRGAACACATGCCCACTAGATATCCACTATCACAGTGGGGGACGTGCCTGCGTGTGCAAACACACACACACGCACGAGAGAGCATGCATGACTGGAAATCAGATTCTTCATGCTAAAGGCCATGATATTATTCTATTGGAATCTTTATGAAGCATATCTGAATATGTATGTGTGTGTGTGTGCATATATATATATATGTATGTGTGTGTGTCAATGTCGATGCGGCAGATCTGAGCTCCGTCTTCACCTTCTTCGTCACATAGTTCACACACAGTGTGTGGTTGCCAAGACAACAGGTAGTGGAGTGGAGAGGGTCCCCTGGAGATTGGTGTGTCTGCGTGTGCATGTGTGTGTGAGAGAGACCGAGATAAGGAGAGAGAAAGGAAATGAAGAAGGGAGAGAGAAAGAGAGAAATATATCATGTGTGTATGTGTGAGAGAGAGAAAGAGAGAGGGGAGGGGGAGTGGGAGAGTTATCATTGTGTATTCTCTGCCARTCCTCTCTTCTCCTTCCTGTGTCTGATAGATCCCTCGCTCTGAAACAGCACAACCACTGAAGTGTGCACTGCCATGCTGACTGTGGGATTGGTGTGTGTGTGTGTGTGTGTAATGTGTTTGTGTGGGTTTAATGTGTGCGTGTTCTTTAATGTTATTGTGGCCAAAGGATGCGGTCCAAGATGACTCCTTAGAGACAGACGTGCTATGAGAGAGATGGAGGGCGGGAGAGAGAGAGGGATGGAGAGAGGGATTAAGAAAGGAAGGGAGAAATGGARGGGTAGACACAGGGGAGGGAGTGAGAGACAGCGGGCCTGAGGAGTGAGTGAGATACACAACTTCTGTTGGACACTGTAGAAATGTAGTAAAACATKTCCCTTCTCTTGTTCTTCCACCATGATTTTGCTCTTGTTTGTTGTCTACGATTAGTGGAGGGTGTCTTTGGTATGAATGTATGATTGTGAATAAGACAACTCTGCACAAGCCAAGAACAATTCATTTCACCAATCTGACACTAGATTACCTTTCATGGCTTAGACACCTGGAGAGAGTGTGTGTGTGTGGGTGTGATGTCACAGCTGAACAGGAAGAGGAATCTCATCCTGGCCCGTTTCCATGACAACCAGGTCCAAGGACACAAGGRCAGAACACCGCTGGATGATCATAAAGGGACACACACACAGTGTTGGCATTGGCCACCAAATTCTTCTTCCTTCAGTCTCACAACCACACACTGTTGTGAGGGCTCTCTCTCTCCATCTTTTATTCCTCCCTCTCTTCCCTCCTCCACCTTCGTTCTCTCCCAGGCATGTAAATGTGGGGTCAGTAATCGCACACACATGCAGACGCAGGCAAAAGCAGAGCTCACTTTTACAGGGCCCCCCCCCCCCTTCACTCTTCTCTCCCACTCTACTTCCATTCCTCTCTCCCCACTCTCTCTTTCCCTCTTTTGCATTTATCATTCAGGCTTATATGATCCAAGCCATCACTTGATGTTATCAAACATTTAAAAAATCTCCCATATCTTTGCACACAGAGACAGCCAGACATTAGCATGGTGGAATACATAGCAGAGGTCTGAATACCTGGGTATACCTGGGCTTCAGATCAACCCTCTCACTGATGACGTGACACTCAACACTCTCACTGTGACATCGTCACGTGAGTAGAACAGCCCGCCTCGTAAACACAGCTGCTCCCGACCAATCACAGCCCGGGGAGGGAAGGCAGACTGCAAAGCCACATAGCGACAATTCAGATACATACAGGTACCTCCGCTAAGACGGGAGAGAGCAGCAGCAAAGCGACGCTGTATCTTTAAGTGGTCATTGTAATGCAGGGCATCCCCAAGTGTTTTGGCCAGCTGCCAGACTGGGGATGGGCGCACACGCGCGCACACACACACTCTCTCCGGCGCTCTCCATTAAATCTAATCACTCAAAGTCACTGTGTCGATGTCGATTCAGTGTGTGTGTGCCCAGGGAAGAGCCTGTGCATTCAGAGTTCCTCAGTGACAGAAAGAGCACAGTAGGAGGGAGAGAAAGAGATGAGAGTAAAGAAGCTCTTCTATGAGAATTTCAGCAATGTGTGCGTGGCTGAGCTGAGGATGTATTCGTGACCTTTCCTGATCAGAATGCCTGCACACACACACACACACACACGTCATGCCATTTCAGTCCAAACTCTCCAACAGCGTCTCCATTTCCTCCTTTCTCTTTGATATCAACCTGCAGGGACATCAGGCTTTTTCACAACAATGTGGAGCTCTTTCCTGTGAAAAGTGAAAGTCATTTCCTTTTCTGAGAYAAGTGATCATGTGGGCATAAAGGCACTGCAGGTGATAAAGTGAGAATATGTTTTATGTGCTCTGTGGTGCTGTGAGGGAGAGCGAGTGAGAGAGGAARAGAGTTCATCCCACACAGCCCTGCAACATGCCCATGTAATTATGATGGGTGTAGAGCCATGTTCAGTTTTGTGGCCTGGCAACCATCTTGGTTGGAATAYCCTACTGTTCTGTGTGCAGTCCTCAGTATAATAACAATACATTACATTTGAATAGCKCTTTTCATAGAATCTCAAAGCACTTCCAAATCAAAAAACAAACGAGCAATATATCACAACAGGTCAATCAATAGATGCCAAGTCTTTGAAAGCTGCGTCCTACGAAGATGGTGAGGGTCAGTTCATGGGTGAATGGAGAGAGCTGGTCAGAGGGTGGTAGATGATGGTGATGGAGTCTGCTGAGGATCTTGTAGAGGGTGTCTTATAGCCACTGGACTTCTCCTCTTCCACTCTGTGTAACACAGTGTAGGATGGTGATGCCTCAGCAGCTCTTGGCGCCAGCATGCTCACCACACAAAGTAGTCAGCCGGGTCACCCGTGAWACAAGTCTGTATTCAACGTCCATCCAGGTCTGAGGACGTATTCAGTTCAGTGCTTGTGTAAGACGTGACATTTAACAGAATCGGTCTCACGTGGAACACCTGCACAGTCAGTCAGTGCTCTCCCCAGGTGTCCCCCTCATCTCATAACGTTCCACAGGGCATCATGGTGGGGGGAGGGAGGGGGGGCAGTTCCATAGTTACAGCACTGTCACTGTCACAGTAACCACATCAAGCCTCTCTCCGAGGACATCAGTGGGGTTGACAAGACGATGAAACCTACGCCGCGTCCCACTCCCAGCATACGCAGAGTGCAGTGCTCATTATATACAGTTCGTCACGCACACAAACACACACACACACCGGGGGGAGCCTGCTGCAGTCACAGCCTCCGAGGTAAACCAATATATGTAAACCAACAGTGGAACAGAACCAACACAGACAGAGAGAGCTCCCAGCTATGGTGAATACCCACCTACTACTCCCCTCTATACCCACCTACTACTCCCCTCTATACCCACCTACTACTCCCCTCTATACCCACCTACTACATCCACTCTATACCCACCTAACTACTCCCCTCGTATACCCACCTACATACTCCCCTCTATTACCCACCTACTTACTCCCTCTTATACCTACCTACTATCCCCTTATACCCAACCTACTACTCCCTCTATACCACCGACTATCCCCTCTATACCCCACCTACTACTCCCTCTATACCACTACTTACTCCCTCTATACCCCTACTTACTCCCTCTCATATTCCGCACTCTACTACTCCTCTATACGCGCACCTACTACTTCCCTCTATAGAACTATACTCCCGCTGCTATACCACGCTACTACTCTCACTCATATAGCCACCTACTACTCCACTCTACCTCACGCTATACCCACTCTGTGACGTACAAACCCTCTATATCCACCTACTACTCCCCCTCTATACCAACCTACTTCCTCTATACCACCTATACTGCACCTACGTATAACTATCTACGCGCTCTTATACCACCTACTCCCTCATCCCACCTACTAGCTCCTATATCCTACTACTCTCCTCTCACCTATCTACCCACCTATCCACCTATCTCCCTCTATAACCACTACTATCTCCACATCTATATCCCCTACTACTTCGCCACTCTAACCCCATACTACTCCCTCTATACCCACTACTACCTCCTCTCTATACACACTACTCTACACGACTCTATACGCCACCTAACTTACTCCCTCTATACGCACCATCCTACCTGCCTATGCCTCACCTACTACTGCCACCCTATACCACTACTACTCACTCTATACCCTCTACTCTCTATACTCACACTCTAACCACCACCACCTACTGACTTCACTCTACAACACTACCATGCTCTACGTCTCACTACTACTCCACTCTATACCGCGTCTACTACTCCCTCCTATACCACCTACTACTCGCCCTCTATACCCCCTGACTACTCCCTCTATACACCTAACTTATCCCCTCTAAACCCACCTACTACTCCCACTCTATACCGCAACCTACTACTCCCACTTCTAAAACCCACCTTACTACTCCACTCTATACCAACCTACTACTCCCTCTTATACCACTCTACTACTCCCTCTATACCCACCTACTACTCCACTTCTATACCTTCACCTACTACTCCCCTCTAACCCCTTACTACTCCCCCTCTATAACCCACCTACTACTCCCACTCATACTACCCACCTACTACTCATCTCTATACCCACCTACTACTCCCCTATTATACACCACCCATACTAAGCTATCTATTCCCTACTACTACCCACCTACTCTATCTCACTCTATACCCACCTACACTCTACTCCCTTACCACTACTCACCAATCTATACCCACCCTACTACTCCTTTATACGCACTCTACTACTCCACTCTATACCTCCACCTACTACTCCCTTATACCCACCTACTACTTACTGCCCTCTATACACCACCCACTACTCCCTCTATCACCACCGACCTACTAACTCCCCCTCTATACCCACTACTCCCACTCTAGTACCCACTACTACTCCACTCTATAGGCGACTCCAAGGCCTCTCTAACCGGACTACTCTTCTCTAACCTCACTATACCCACCTATAGCACCTTGCTCCACTCTATACGCCACCTACTACTGTCACTCTTACCCACTACTACTCCCTCTATACCGCACTACTACTGCGGTTCTATCATCGCATCTACATCCACCTCTATCCCTACTACTACCCACTCTACTCCACTACTATCCCACTACTTCCACCTTACTTCCATCTAATAGCCCACCTACTACTCCACTCTATCCCAACCTACTTTACTCCACTCTTTTACCCACCTACTAGCTCCCCTCTATACCCACGGCTACTACTCCGCCTGTCTATAGCCCACCTACTACTCCCCCCTATGCTTACACTCACCTTAACTGCACTCTCTGCCCTCTATAACCCATTACTATCCCGCTCTAAATGACACCTACTCTCCCTCTCTAACCACCCTTAACTACTCCCTCTATACCACCTTACTATGCTCTATACCCCCTAACTATTACCCACCTACTACTCCTCTATACCACCTACTGACTGGCCCTCTCAGTACACCTACTACTCACTCTATAACCACCTACTACTCGCACTCTATCCCCTCTATCACCTAACCTACCTACTAGGCTCCACTCACCATCTACTACGCGCACTCTTTAACGACTAATTCCCCTCGTATACCCAACCTTACTTGCCCACTCTATACCCACGCTTCTACTCCTCTCCTCCTATACCTCATCTAATCCCGTACTACTTACCCCTTCTAACCCTCTACCCTATAACTAGCTCGCCATACCCTACTACTCTCTTACTACTACTATCCCTCTATACCTACGCACCTATACCCTACATCCCCTCTTATACCCAGCTACTACTCCACCTCTATACCCACCTACAACTTGCCACTCTATACCCACACTACTACAGCCTTCATGATACCCACCTAACTACACCCTCTAAACCCACGGTCTATCACCTAACCCACCTACTACTGGCCTCTATTACCCACTGATATCCTACTACCCACTCTGACTTCTATTACCCACCTACTACTCCACTGCTACTACGCCACCTACTACTTCCCATGCTATACGACCACTACTCCCTTCACTTATACCCCTACTTATCTCCATCTCTATTTACCCACTACTACTTCCACTCATAGCCCACGTACTTACTTCCCCTATCTGCCCTTACTACCCTCTTACCCCTACTACTCCACTCTATTAGCCACCTACTACTCCACTCTATTACCACCTCTATCTTCCACTTTTACCGCACCTTACTACTTCCACTCTATACCCACTCCCTGCATTCTCGCACCTACTACTCCATTTCTATACCCACTACTACCTCCACTCTATACCCACCTACTACTCCACTCTATAACCCACCTACTACTTCCACTCTATACCCACTTACTACTCTCACTTATTCCGCACTACCTACTCACTCTGACATATGCTTTCATCATTCTACTATGCCACGCTCTACTACCTCTACCGACCTATCATCCTACAACCACTCTACTTGTATCCACCTAACTATCCACTCTATAACCCCACCTACTACTTCAGTCTCTATACCACTCTACTACTGCCCTCTATACCGCACCTTACTACCTATCCACCTCTAGCCTAAGCCTACACTACTTCACTATCCCCTCTACTTCCACACTATACCTCACCCTACTACACTGTATCCGCACCTACTACTCCATCTATACCCACCTACTACCCCTCTATACGCACTCTTACTTCCGCTTATACCCACCTATCTACTCCCTCTTACCAATATACTCCCTATAGCCGCACCTACTTACCCTCTATATCCCACCTACTACTACGCACCTCGTATACCACCTCACTATCCTACCACTCTCTTTACAGCCACCTATACTCCCTCTAACCACCACTACTACTCCCTCATATTGTCCCACCTACTTACTCCCTCTTATACCGCACCACCTACTCACTATTATAGCCCACCTACTAACTCCATTATAGCACTACTTCTACTTCCCCTTATCCACCTACTGGACTTCCACTCTATTAGCCCACCTACTACTCCCCTTCATCATACTATCCTCCACCTACTACTTCCACTCGATTACCCACCACTACTCCCCTCATTACCCACCTACTACTCCACTCCTATTACCCACCTACTACTCCACTCTTATACCCACTACTTTACTCCACTCTTATTACCCACCTACTACTCCACCTCTATATCCCACCTACTACTCCACTCTATACCCACCTACTACTCCCCTCTTTACCCACCTACTACTCCCCTCTATTTACCCACCTACTACTCCCTCTATACCCACTACTACTCCCTTATACCCACCTACACTCCCTCTATCCCAACTACTACTCCCTCTATACCCAACTACTACTCCCCTCTATACCCACCTACTACTCCCCCTCGTATACCCACCTACTACTCCCCTTCTATAACCCAACCGACTACTCCCCTCTATACCAGCCTTACTACTCCCACTCTATACCAACCTACTACTCCCTCTATACCCACCTACTACATCCCCTCTATACCCACCTACTTCTCCCCTCTATACCACACTACTTCTCCCCTCTTATACCCACCTTACTACTCCCCTCTATACCCACCTACTACTCCCCTCTATACCCACCCTACTACTCCCCTCTATAGCCCACCTTACTATCCCCTCTATACCCACCTACTACTACCACTCATATACCCACCTTACTACTCCCTTCTATACCCACCTACTTACCCCTCTAAAACCCACATACTACTCCCCCTATACCCACTACTACTCCACTCTATACCCACCTACTACTCCCCTCTATACCCCACCTACTACTCCCCTCTATACCCACCTTACTACGCACTCTTATACCCACCTACGTACTCCCACTCTAAACCACTACTTACTCCCTCTAAAGCCCACCTACTACTCCCTTCTAAACCCAAACCTACTTACTCCACTCTTATACCCAGCCTACTACTCCCCTCTATACCCACCTCTACTCCCCTCTATACCCACCTTACTACTCCCCTCTGATACCCACCTACTACCTCCCCTCTATTACCCACCTACTACTCCCCTACTATTAACCCACCTACTACTCCCCTCTAAACCCACCCTACTTTACTCCACTCTATACCAACCTACTACTCCCCTTCTATACCCACCTACTACTCCCCTCTATACCCACCTACTACTCCCCTCTATACCCACCTACTACTCCCCTCTAAACCCACTTACTACTCCCCATTCTATAACCCACCTTTACTACTCCCCTCTATACCACCTGACTACTCCACTCTAATTACCCACCTACGACTCCCTCTATACCCACCTACTACTTCCCCTCTATACCCACCTACTACTTTCCACTCGCTATACCCACCTACTCTCCCCTCTAAACCCACCACTACACCACTCTATACCCACCTACACTCCCTCATATTACCCACCTACTTACTTCCACTCTATACCCACCTATTACTCCCCTCTATACCCACCTACTACTCCCCTCTATACCCACCTACTACTCCCCTCTATACCCACCCTTACTTACTCCCCTCGTATCCCACCTACTACTACCACTCTATAACCCACCTACTACTCCACTCTATACCCACCCCTACTACTTCCACTTATACCCAGCCTTACTACTTCCACTCTATACCACCTACTACTCCCACTCTATTAACCCACCTATACTCCTACTCTATACCAAACCTACTACTTCCCCTCTATACCCACTGACTACTCCCTCTATACCCACCTACTACTCCCCTCTATACCCACCATTACTAATACTCCACTCTTATACCCACCTTACTACTCCACTCTATACCCACCTACTACTCCCCCTCTATACCACCTACTACTCCCCTCTATACCCACCTACTACTCCCCTCTAACCCACCTACTACGCCCCCTTCTTACCCCCTTACTACTCCCCTCTATACCCACCTCAATACCTCCCCTCTATACCCACCTACTACTCCCCTCTATAACCCACCTACTACTCCCTCTATACCCACCTACTACTCCCTCTATACCCCCACCTACTACTCCCTATATACCCCACCTACTACTCCACTCTATACCCACCTACTACTCCCCTCTATACCCACCTACTTACTCCCCTCTATACCCATCTACTACTCCCCTTATTACCCACCGGACTACTTCACTCTATACCCACCTACTACTCCCCTCATACACCCCACCTACTACTCCCCTCGTATACCCCCCACCCTACTACTCCATCTATTACCCACCTACTACTCCAAACTCTACCCACCTACTACCCCTCTATACCCACCTTACTACACCCCTCTAAAAACCCACCCGTACACACCCCTCTAAAACCCACCTACTACTCCCCTCTATACCCACTACTACTCCCCTCTTATACCATACTACTCCCCTCTATACCCACCTACTACTCCCCTCTATACCCACCTACTACTCCACTCTATACCCACCTAACTACTCCACACTTCTATACCACCTATACTCCACTCTATACCCACCGACTACCCACTCTATACCCAACTTACTACTCCACTCCTATAACCCCCTACTACTCCACTCTATACCACTTCTATTTACCCACCTACTACTCCATTCAATATTACCCACCTACTACTCCATTACTAATACCCACTACTACTCCACTCTATACCCACCTACCTACTCCACTCTTACCCACCTACTTACTCCACTCTATACCCACCTACTACCTCCACTCAAACTTACCCACCACTACTCCACCCTCGTATACCCACCTACTACTCCACTCTATCACCCACCTAACTTACTCCACTCTTACCCAACCTACTACTACCCCTCATTACCCACCACTACCTCCCTCTAACACCTACTACCTCCCTCTAACCACTAACTTACTCCCCTCTTAAAACCCACCTACTACTCCCCTCTATACCCACCTACAACTCCACTCTATACCCCCTACTACTCCCCATCTATACCCACCTTCTACTACTCCCCTCATATACCCAACCACTACTCCCTCTAATACCCCACTACTACTCCCCTCAATATACCCACCTACTACTACCACTCTATACCCACTTACTCTCCACTCTAATACCCACCTACTACTCCACTCTCATTACCCACTACTACTCCACTCTATACTCACCCCTACTACTCCACTCTACTTACCCACCTTACTACTCCACTCCTATACCCACCTACTACTCCACTCTATAACCCACCTACTACTCCACTCATACCCACCTAACTACTCCCCTCTATACCCACCTACTACCTCCACTCATATACCCACCTACTACTCCCCTCTATACCACCTTTACTACTCCCCTCTACACCCACACCTAACTACTCACCTCTAAACCCACCTACACTCCACTCGCTATACCCACCTACTACTCCCTCCTATTACCACCACTATACTCCACTCTATACCCACCTACTACCTCCCACCATATACCCACCTACTACCTCACACTCTATATCCCACCTACTACTCCCACTCTCACTACCCACCTAACACTCCCTCAATACCACCTTACACTCCACTCTAAACACCACCTACTACTCCACTCATACCCACCTACCTACCCCCTCTAAACCCACCTACCTACTCACCACTCTATACCCACCTACTACTCCACTCTTATACCCACATACTACTCCCCTCTAAAACCCCATCCTATACATACTCCACTCTGATACCACCTTACTTACTTCCCCTCTAACACCCACCTACCTTACTCCCCCTCTAAATCCACCTACCTACACCACTGCCCTATTACCCACCGACTTAACTCCCCTCATATTACCCACCACTACTCCCCTCTAAACCCACTACTACACCACCTCTATTACCCAGCTGACTATAGTGAGCCACTCTGCTCCAAACACCCCACAACTTCCACATTGGACTAGAGAATGATCAAGGGACTTCTGCAGATTCCCCTCTCTCCTATATCTCTCCCCCTCAGGCACCTTGCAGCACTACAGGATGCAACCCAGAAATACTGACGTCTAACATAACTGAGGTGTCATCCCCACATACACATCAATTCTCACACACAAGCCGTGTGTGAGAGGCAGTAGAATCAGACATAACATAGGCAGGCTGTAGTGTGGCTGTGATGTGTGCTGTGTGTACAAATACTAATATATGAATCATGCCTATGAGAGAAGGGGTGATGTATAAACAATGAGGCGGTGTATATGTACAGGTTCGCGTGCGTGTGACCGTGTGACGCCTTACTAATAAAACAAATAAAAAGCATACCTTTCACCTGGCTTTCATACTCTGCAATTAACTCTTTGTCCTTCTTGCTCCTGACCAGGTTCGACATGTCGGCGCACTAACGATGGTCAATCAGATAACGGTCCAAACCTTGATAATTCCCGCTCCACCGCGCGTCTACGATGCCCGAGGCGCTATCCCAAACCACAAGTTACATACTAGGGAATAGATCCACTCACTGCCGCAACAACAGAATGTATTATTCCTCCTCAAGGGATGGCGGATACAACGCTCAATCATCCAGAATCACCCTCTCCATAGAGCCACCGCCTGAGCCATGCTAAGTTTGGGTTCTCTGTGAGCTGTCAACTGTCAACTGGGAAGCAGGTAGAAACAATTTCCCATTAGCGAGCTCAATGGGCGCGGGAGAGGCAGCGGCAGTAGCCTACACACACACACACACTGGGCTGCGGTAAGAGAGGGGTGCACGCCCACTAGGTTTTCCAGCGGAGCACACCCTGGTCTCTCGTTCGCCGGAGTTTCTCCTGTACAAGTCTCYCCCGGGGTGTTTGCGTGAGTACTATGAACAATATGTGTCTGTGTTCTAACACTGTAGTAACCTTTCACACAAACTATGGGCTACGCTACTCCGCTCCAGCATGCTGCTCAATGCCATGGGAAAGGGTGGGACTCGGGGGCGGGTACCCAGATATGATTGACAGTTAGGCCTACCGTGACCACTTAAGCCTTGTTCACATTGGCAGTTTGAAGTGACTCAAATCTTATTTTATTTATTCGAATCTGATTTTTTTCCTGCAGTCTGAACAGCCAAAAAGCACATGGAATCAGATATTTAAAATAACCTTTTGTAGGTGGTTTTGAAAACAGATACAAATCTTTCAAAGTAGCCACCCTTTGCCTTGATGACAGCTTTGCACACTCTTGGCATTCTCTCAACCAGCTTCATGAGGTAGTTACCTGGAATGTATTTCAAAACTTCAAATTACTGAGTGTGCTGCCCAGAGCACGCAGCACAAGCAGCTAGCTAAAGTAGCGTTAGAACTACACCCTTTTTTTTGCCAAAACTAAAATATGAGGTGAAGTAGGCAATTAACTCCGTATTTTTCAGCCATCAGACTGCCTAAGTGACACCTCGGAAAAATAAGTCTTTGGGGTGTGGGTATTGTGCATAGGCGCTAATGAGCTCACATACAATATATGTATGTAACATAATGACCACTAAAGTATGTTGACGATGTATAGTATACTTTCAAAAGTATGCACTCGTAGTTAAAGTAAACCATTTTTCTCGGAGTAACTTATCACAGTGTGCATTTAGTAAAGTTATGGTTACTGCTGGTTAACTATCATATGATTTCTACAGAAGTAGCTACCCCAACACTGGTTACCACTTTCCATGTGGTTTCTTCTTCAGACTACGCATATAATGAATTGAGCATCTTCGTAACCATCATATTATCGGTCACACCTTTATAAATTGTTGGTTACTGGTCTTCTCCGCATTAACCCGCGCTCATTCAACGACCCTTTTGGATTCACATTTATAGAACTCTCCCCTTACCGGTTGCATAGCTCAGTGGTGCTGAACTTGGTGGGTGCAAATGTAGCTTATAGCCTGTTTTTAGAGAAATGATCTCATTTATCGAATTTGTAGAACTTTATTTCGTGCTTATATGGCCCCTTTATTTATCTCACGGATTCGACTTGTGTACAGGAGAATACTGTAGAAAAGAGACGTCCCATGTTTGAACTTTCTGTCGACGTGTACCTTCAATAAGTACTTAACATAATATGCCTTATATTGGACTCGGTCCGTCTTGTAGTACTGCCTCATTGTTTCAAATCTAAATTACGGGATTGCCTTGACTACCGTCATCGTTCCTTTATACAATAAGTTTGTACATCTCAATTGTCAGTAGAACACCCCATTTGTTTAAGGCAAAGTGCAGTGAATTATCAGCATTTTTAGTTTGATTTTTGGTTAACGGCAGTAATAAGGCTTGAATGACTGTCGCTGCCAGACAAGTCTCCATTTGGCTGATAGTATCACGGCTATGTAGCGGTGGTAAGGATTCACCATGGTTGCTGAAACAGTGAGTCAAAGCTCTATGCTGATTATGGACATGCTTTTATGTAGGCCTCTAACAGTTTGTCTGACACTGTTTGTCACCGTTACAGTGCATTGTTGTTTATGTTGTTGTAGGGGTTTGCTGGCCATGATCCTAAAACAATATATATATTTTT
>NC_036864.1:3160787-3190080 GCF_002910315.2 Salvelinus sp. IW2-2015
TTACTTTGCCCCACCAAGATTTACATCTACACTGCCCCCAGGACCTGCACATTCCGCTGTGTGTTGATGCAGACTGGTCTGCCATCTAGTGACACTATGCATATCTACAGAACCCTCTTCAGGATGCAGTCTTGCTTTTGGCCCTGCTGCCACCAGATGCCAGTAGAGTCCTGCTAGTTACTCCATTTATACATCCTCTGGACCTAGCTCTTTATAGAATAGTATATGTATATATGTATATGTATATATATATATATATATATATATACCTGGTTTCTTGGTGGAGATAATGAATATGAGGTTGAAAAGGGGTAGAATTACCCTTTAAATAATATGTCAGAACCCCACTGGCAGGCACTAGGTGTTGGSCCTAGTGGTCTCCCATATCTAGCTTGATAAATTGGGGATAGAGAGAATGTAGGATATGATACTGTGGGAGGGGTCTACATGATCAGGTTCAAAGCACTTCATGCTACTGGGCTGGAATAAAAGCCTGCACCCACACAGGCCCTTTACAGATAGAGAACAATCAATCATGTTGGGCCTGGTTGAGAGGTTAAGAGCATACGCTCATCTGTAGGAATCAGTGCATAGTCAGTCATATAGGCTATGAGTAATATTGCTGTAKGCTGTTACTATGGTATTCATGCAAACACACCTGCACTGTTGACATTGATGGACATCTCATCCAATCACTATCATTTATTTACATGAATTGGATTACCTCATGGAGCAAAAATGTATTACATTTATTAAGAGAATTTTCTAAATTCTTACGTTCCATCTATCGAKGGGAGATGAAGACACCGGTAACTTCCAGGTTGAGAGGAAGTAATGTTATCGCMAGGTAAMGATTAGTTGAAAAATTGCTGCCCAGACTTTATGCTAGCTAAACTGTAGGGGAGAGTGGGTTAAGTTGAACCAAAGGGTTCGTTGAACCTGTTTCGCGGAAACCATACACAATTAATCATGTGACCAAATATTTAGGAAGATGTCATCATTTCATGGAGTCTGAAGGAAGAAACCACATGGAAAAGTGGTAACCAGTGTTGGGGAAGCTACTCTGAAAATATAGTTTACCAAGCTACCAATTACTTCACACTGGAAGAAGTTAAGCTACACTAAAGTTACCCTTAAGAAAAATAGTTACTTAGCTAAAGTCAACTACTTCGTTAAAAATGATGATATCTAAATCTGAAATGTCAAATGTCAAAAAACATATATAATCTCAGTGTTGGGGTAGCTACTCTGAAAATATAGTTTACCAAGCTACCAATTACTTCACACTGGAAAGTTACCCTGAAGAAAAATGGTTTACTTAATTAACTACAGTTACTTTAAAAAAGTAGTTCACTCCGTCCAAACTACTTTGTGGGGTCATATGTTAACATAATGTGTGATTTAGCCTATTAAAACCCCCCCCAAAAAATTCAAGTGTCAATTAGGCAGGTCTGATGCTGAAAAATACATTATTGCCTACTTCACTCATATTTTAGTTTTGCAAAAAAAAGGGTGTAGTTCTAGTACTTAGCTACACTGCTGCATGGCAAAACAAGTAATTAAGTACTGAAAACACTACCTAGATTCAAATTTAGATCAACTACCACTTACTGCATTATGTAGTTAAAGACATTAATTGAACTACATGTAGTTCCCTACTCCCCAACACGGGTGGTAACCAAGTTAGGTTCATAAAACAGATTTTCACAAAGTTTGGTTTAGATGCAAGCATCATGAAACATAAGTATATMATTTTAAGATTGTTCATTASATCAGTTGGGGTCTACAATATGAGGTCTTAAACCTAGCATGAAAGTGCATCCTTGTAGCTGTGTTGGCTAATATAGTACAAATGTTTGCATTGGGGTAACTTGAACCAATGTCCATGGGTTTAATTGTCTGTTTTATGCATAATGTAGCCGATTCAGACTTAGGAAATGTACGTTTTTCCTACGCATGTCATTACTACGCAGTTCTCAGTAATTGTTATTCAGAYTTACCGTATGCATGCGCGTAATCGGCTTTGCAGGCATGGTTCCCTTCCACAGTCTGAATACATTACAGTTCCATTATTACTGAGGATTAGGGTAGATTTATTGGACTAGCCTTTTGTTTAACCCCTATTGTACACTTTTTTCACCTTCCAATATTTAACGGTTTGAAATTGAATATGGCAACTTTCAGGATGAATTAAACCAAAAAAATGTATTCATCCAAAAATTGTGTGTAAAAGCTCTCCAAATACTTTCCTAACCTTAAAATGTGCCTAAATTATCTACAMAATCAGAGTAATTTTAAACCAGCTGGTCCTGAAACGGAGACAAATATGCATATATTTAGATGGCTTCCTTTCATTGATCACTAATATTCTGAARCTGTTATTTCGATGCATTCTAGTGAGTCTGTGACCAAATTAAAAGGTACACCGTATTTAAAGGGATGGCTTAAGGTTAATGTACTAATAACGCAATTGAATGAAGACTCCACAAGAACATCTGTTGGCCAGCAAGTGGGAGGGTTTTCAGTGGTTTAATAAAATGACCAAAGTCAGTCATCGTGAACCGTGCGCCAGGCTCCAGGTTTAAACGGCTACGTATGGTCTGCATTCCATAAGGATTCATATACGCTACATGTCCCAAATTATTGCACAACGTTAGCCTAATATGATCTACTATAGCGACCCTCAGGAACAACTACTACACGGATGTGACAGAGACGGAATGGAATGATGCAACGTTTAGTCTACACATTGAAGGAAACTAACACTAAAGTTACAATTATATGGGTATTACTGATATTGGCTAATATTTAACATTCTACTAATTGTAAACTAAAACGGAGAAAAGGCAGGGCATATAATTAAAACATAATGCGCATAAATCTAACTTGATTCGGTTCGGCGATACCAAAAAGCCATAGCTTATGCAGTACTAGCCTTTTAAGAGCGTTTGGGCCAGTAAGCCGAAAGATCGCTAGTTGCAAATCCCCGAGCCGGCAAGGTGGAAAAATCTTCTGTTTCTGCCCTTGAGCAAGGTAGTTAACCCCCAACCAACAACTGCTACCCCGGAGGCGGATGAAAGGCAGCCCCGCACCTCTCTAGTTCAGAGGGGTTGGGTTAATATGCAGAAGATTAACATTTTGGTTGAATGCATTATGCGTTGCAACTGACTCGATTTTCCCTTCCCTTCCCTTGGGTCTCCAAAATTTCATCCCCCAGCATTACAATTACAAATTTTAAGTACGGCAAGCTATTTATAGCCCTACTTCACTGTGGAAAATGGGCTGCAATACAATGTTCATAGTGTAATTGATTTTCAAGTTTGCTTCCATATGATTGGTTTTCACATTAGTCTCCAGGGATCACAAGGAAAAATTATCTAAAACAATTGCCTCTTTGTATTAACAAATTCCCGTTCTCAAACGGATTACTCATTTCACCTATCTCTTATAAATAACTCTTTATCGATTTATACATTACAGTGATTGGAGAATGCTGTTATTTATATTGGGGGGGGGGGGGGGAAAGAAATGCTTTTTCTACTTTGGAACCTGGTTCGCTCAACCTTTTTCTTGGTTTCATCGCGGGTAAATATGGCTGGCATTATGAGGGAATTAAGTCAAGGTCAGAATATGGAGTAATCTATCGAATAGCGGGTGAATAGTATGGTATTCTCATGTTTAAATTTCAAGGTCAGAATACGCATAGTGAATCAAAAGGGAATTAAGTTCCATTTACTCATGAATAACTCAGGTTGGAATTCCCTCCATGTGAATAGTATTTTGGCAATGTATCATGCGTATGAACTCAAGATACTGCTGCTTTGTAACAATAAAAATGCACTATCTTATGCCCACTGTATACAAATGTAACACCGCCTTGGCTGAGATGTGGTCAGCAGATGAAACCTGAATTAACAGAGATGATGAGACGGAGAAACGTTAGTGTTTAGTAGTAGGCACTCTCCAAGATGTAGTTAAAATATTGTTCTCTTTTGTTAATCTTTTTGTTGTCTCAAAATCAATTAAACAGTACATTAACTTCATTGTATTATTAATTCTTCCCATTCCATATCCAAGTATCAAAAATAAAAGGTCTAAAAAAAACTATCACCATACATCTACACACTCACATTATATATAACTCATTGTAAACTGGGTGGTTTGAACCCTTAATGCTGATTGGCTGACAGCTGTGGTATATCAGACCATATACCACCAAGTACAACAAAACATTTATTTTACCTGCTCTAATTACATTGGTAACCGGTTTATAATAGCCATAAGGTACCTGAGGGTTTGTGATRTATGGCCAATATACCACGGCTAAGCCTGTGTCCAGGCACACTGCGTTGCATAAGAACAGCCCTTAGCCGTGGTATATTGGCCATAGACCACACCACCTCRTGCCTTATTGCTTAAAAGTACTATCAGTGTCAATTTAGAAACAGCTATAAATGACTGGAGGCCTGTGCTAAACAATGCTACAACCATTACATCATAAACCATTAACATGTCAGCTAACATTAACTGAAACCAACTAGCCTAGACTAGRGCTAGTTAGTGCTTAGCCAAGCTACATTTGGTTAACATAAATCTAGCAAACTGTTAAACGCTATTTCTGTATAAATATTAACATATTTTATCRTGACATCACATATTAACATATACTGTATTACCTGAACTAAACTGAGCCTTTGTTCGTGGAAAATAAAACAAATAGGATATAAAACATCGTACAAAAAGTTCAGACGCTTAATCTTAATCCCTTCTCTTACATATAAACCATTAGCAACCTAGCCAACATTCATTACTTACAATGGGGAAAATACCAAACAGTTTTTCAGTCGGGTTAAAACTCTTTTAAATTGCCTTCAAACATCACCAAACTCATGGGCGATGTAGTTAACCATGCTATCTCAATTATTTGAGTCTAATATTGCACTTTGCACATTACATGTTGGCTTTTCCTTCACTCTGCGGTCCAACTCATCCCAAACCATCTCAATTGGGTTGAGGTCGGATGATTGTGGAGGCCAGGTCATCTGTTGTAGCACTCCATCACTCTCCTTCTTGGTCAAATAGCCCTTACACAGCCTGGAGGAGTGTTGGCGTCATTATCCTGTTGAAAAACAAATGATAGTCCCACTAAGTGCAAACCAGATAAAACAAATATTTTACCTTATTAACTAGGCAAGTGAGTTAAGAACAAATTAGAATTTACAATGACGGCCTACCAAACCCTAACCTGGACTACGCTGGGCCAATTGTGTGCCGCCCTATGGGACTCCCAATCACGGCCGGGTGATACAGCCTGGAATCAAACTAGGGTCTGTAGTGATGCCTCTAGCACTGAGATGCAGTGCTTTAGAACGCTGCACCACTCGGGAGCCCGATGGTGTATTGTTGCAGAATGCTGTGGTAGCCATGCTGGTTAAGTGTTCAAATCAAATCAAATTTTATTTGTCACATACACATGGTTAGCAGATGTTAATGCGAGTGGAGCGAAATGCTTGTGCTTTTAGTTCCGACAATGCAGTAATAACCAACAAGTAATCTAACCTAACAATTCCACAACTACTACCTTATACACACAAGTGTAAAGGGATAAAGAATATGTACATAAAGATATATGAATGAGTGATGGTACAGAACGGCATAGGCAAGATGCAGTGATTGTATAGTGTACAGTCTATACATATGAGATGAGTAATGTAGGGTATGTAAACATAAAGTGGCATAGTTTAAAGTGGCTAGTGATACATGTATTACAAAAAGATGGCAAGATGCAGTGGATGATATACAGTACAGTATATACTAATACATATGAGATGAGTAATGTAGGGTATGTAAACATTATATTAAGTGGCATTGTTTAAAGTGGCTAGTGATACATTTTTACATAATTTTCATCAATTCCCATTATTAAAGTGGCTGGAGTTGAATCAGTATTGGCAGCGGCCACTAAATGTTAGTGGTGGCTGTTTAACAGTCTGATGGCCTTGAGATAGAAGCTGTTTTTCAGTCTCTCGGTCCCTGCTTTGATGCACCTTGTACTGACCTCGCCTTCTGGATGATAGCGGGGTGAACAGGCAGTGGCTCGGGTGGTTGTTGTCCTTGATGATCTTTATGTCCTTCCTGTGACATCGGGTGGTGTAGGTGTCCTGGAGGGCAGTAGTTTGCCCCCGGTGATGCGTTGTGCAGACCTCACTACCCTCTGAAGAGCCTTACGGTTGTGGGCGGAGCAGTTGCCGTACCAGGCGGTGATACAGCCTGACAGGATGCTCTCGATTGTGCATCTGTAGAAGTTTGTGAGTGCTTTTGGTGACAACCGAATTTCTCAGCTCCTGAGGTTGAAAGAAGGGGCGCCTAGTACTCTGCGCGCTTCTTACCAACGCTGTCTGTGAGGGTGGCCCAATTCAGTTGTCCGGTGATGTTACCACACGAGGAACTTAAACTTTACCGCTTCTCCCACTACTGCCCCCGTCGATGTGGATGGGGGTGCTTCCCTCCTTGCTATTTCCTTAAACAGTCCAAATCATCTCCTTGTTTGTTGACGTTGGAGTGTGTGAGCTATTTTCCTGACAAACCAACACTCCGAGGCCCTCACCTCCTATCTGGGAGTGTTTGTGGTAATCAAGCCTACATGTATGTCGTCCGCCAAACTTGATTGATTGAGTTGGGAGGCGTGCATGCCACGCAGGTCGTGGTGAACAGGTAGTATAGGAAAGGGGTTCAGAACGCAACCCTTGTGTGGGGCCCCAGTGTTGAGTATCAGCGGGTGAGATGTTGTACCTACCCTCACCACCTGGGGGCGGACCCTGCAGGAGTCCAGGAACCCAGTTGCACAGAGGCGGGTCGAGACCCAGGTCTCGAGCTTGATGACGAGTTTGGAGAGGTACTATTGGTGTTAAATGCTGAAGCTGTAGTCGATGAACCAGCATTTCCACATAGGTATCCTCTTGTCCAGATGGGTTAGGGCAGTATGCAGTTGTGGTTGCGATTGCGTCGTCTGTGGACCTGTTTGGGCGCGAGCCAAATTGGAGTGGGGTCTAGCGGTGTCAGGTAGGGGGGAGGTGATATGGTTCCTGGACTAGTCTCTCAAGCACTTCATGATGACCGGAAGTGAGTGCTACGGGGCGGTAGTCGTTGTAGCTCAGTTACCGTTAGTCTTGGGAACGAGGAACCAATGGTGGCCCTCTTGCAAGCATGTGGGAACAGCGACTGGGATAAGGATTGATTGAATATGTCCTTTAAACACACCAGCCAGCTGTCTGCGGCCATGGCTCTCTGGAAGGACGCGGCTGGGAATGCCGTCCTGGGCTGCAGCCTTGCGAGGAGTTAAATGTTTAAATGTTTACTCACATTCTCGGCTGCGTGAAGGAGAGCCCGCAGTTTTTGTAGCGGGCCCTGTCAAGTGGCACTGTATTGTCCTCAAAGCCGAGCAAAAAGTTATTAGTCCTGTCGGGAGAAGACATCTGGTCCGCGACGGGGCTGGTTTTCCCTTTTTGTAATTCGTGATGACTGTAGACACCCTGCCACATACCCTCTCTGTTCTGAGCTGTTGAATTGCGACTCTACTTTGTCTCTTAACTGGGACTTGCTACATGTTAGCTACACAGTTTTATTCGCTCAATGTTTCCGGCACCTTGCCCTGGTAAAAGCTTGGTTCCGCGCTTTCAGTTTCAGCGAATTCCTGCCAGCAATCCACGGTTTTCTGGTTATTGGGGAATGTTTAATCTTGCTGTGGGGTACGACAGTCGTCAATGCACTTTCAATGAACTCGCTCACCGAAATCCAAGCTATTCGGTCAAGTTGTTGTTGGAACGCCAATGCGGAACCATACCCAATCCACGTGATCGAAGCCATGTCTTGAAGCGGTGGAATCGATTGGTTCGGACCAGCGTTGAAACAGACCTGAGCGCGGGACCTTGCTGTTTTAGTTTCTGTTCGTAGGCTGGGGAAGCAACAAAAAGAATCAGGAATGGAGTCACTGTGGTCAGACTTTGCCGAAAAGAGGGCGGGGAGAGCCTTAATATGGACGTCGCGGAACGTATAAACTCACAATGACAGGTCAGGTTACCGACCCTGGTAGCCACAATCGATATGCGATAGAATTTAGGGAGTTTTGTTTTTAAGATTAGGACCTTGTTAAAATCCCCAGCTACAGAGAATGCAGCCTCAGGGGTGTGTGGGTTGCCGAGGTTTAACAAGAGGAGTCAGTAAAGTATCCGTTCAACAAGAGGAAGCACATGCCGGATTGGGTGCATGCAAATTGGGAGGGGAGGAGGCTATGATGGACGGGCAAGGTAGTTTTTGTGGGTTGAGAGGTGTCATAAGAATCGAACGGGAGGAATTCGCTTTGGAGATAATGGGTCGGACCAGTTTGATTGTTCTGAGGAATTCTAAAATCTGGGAGTGAACGACGACGATGACGTTGAGTTCGGCAGGTGTATGTATGTTATTGAGTCGACACCACGTCTCAGTTGATCATAAGGGCATAACACGCCCCGCCCAGCGTCTTCTTAACGCAAGAAAGGATGTTGTTATCTGTCGGAGCGGCTGCAATGCATGGGAAGAAAGTCCGAAGCGGGCGACGGCACCGAAGCACTGCGCGGGCTTGAGCGTCTCTCGGGACGTGAGCGCCATGTGGTGACGCGAAGGGATCCGCCAAAGAACAACAATCCCCTGATGTCTCTCTGGAAGATACCCGTGCTCGAGTGCTCATCAAACCTTATTGTCAAGAGACTGGACATTGGCGAGTAGTATGCTAGGGAGTGGAGCGCGATGTGCCCGTCTCCGAAGCCTGACCAGGAGACCGCCTCGTTTGCCCTTTTTTCGGCATCGTTGTTTAGGGTCACCGGCTGGGATCAGATCCATTGTATTGGGTGGAAGGCAAAACACCAGATCCGCTTCGGGAGAGTCATATTCCTGGTTGTAACGATGGTGAGTTGACGTTTCTCTTATATTCAGTAGTTCCTCCCGACTGTATGTAATGAAACCTAAGATTACCTGGGGTACCAATGTAAGGAATAACACATAAAACAACAAAATACTGCATAGTTTCCTAGGAACGCGAAGCGAGGCGGCCATCTCGGTCGGCGCCGGAAGTGTTCCTTGAATTCTAAATAAATCGCTGACAGTGTCACCAGTAAAGCACCCCCCCACCATCACATCACCTCCTCCATAATTCACAGTGGGAACCACGCATGCTGAGATCATCTGTTTGCCTACTCTGCATCTCACAAAGACACGGCGGTTGGAACCAAAAATTTCAAATTTGGACTCGTCAGACCAAAGGACAGTTTTCCACAGGTCTAATGTCCATTGATCATGTTTCTTGTCCCAAGCAAGTCTCTTCTTCTTATCGGTGTCCTTTTAGTAGTGGTTTCTTTGTAGCAATTCGACCACGAAGGCCTGATTCACGCAGTCTCCTCTGAACAGTTGATGTTGAGATGTGTCTGGTACTTGAACTCTGTGAAGCATTTATTTGGGCTGCAAAATACCAGCATGGTGCTGACAGAGATGGTCACTGTTTTTTTAATGTATTATTTCTTTCATTGTTACCCCAGGAAATCTTAAGTCTTATTACATACAGCTGGGAATAACTATTGGATATAAGAGCAATGTCAACTTACCAACATAACGACCAGGAATACAACTTTCCCGAAGCGGATCCTCTGTTTGGCTCCGTAGACGGGAGCGCACACCGCTCCCGAGTATACAACTAGCCAATGTCCAGTCTCTTGACAAGGTAGACAAAAGTTGAGCAAGGGTTGCCTTCTAGAGAGACAGAGATTGTAACATTCTCTATTTCACGGAAATGTGGCTCTCTCGGGATATGTTGTCGGAATCGGTTCACTCCATGCATCGCGCCGACAGAGATAAACACCTTTATGTGAAAAGGAAGGGCGGGRGTTTATGCTTTATGATTAACGACTCATGGTGTAATCAAAACAACATACAGGAACTCAAGTCCTTCTGCTCACCCGATCTAGAATTCCTTACAAGTGCTGGCCATTTTACCTACCAAGAGAATTCTTGTCAGTTATAGTCACAGCCCTGTACATTCCMCCTCAAGCAGACACCAAGGAACTTCACTGGACTATATACAAACAGGAAACCATACATCCTGAGGCTGCATTTATTTTAGCTGGGGATTTTGACAAAGCAAATTTGAGAACAAGTCTACCTAAATTCTTCCAGCATATTGATTGCGCTACGCGCATGCGCAATACCCTCAACCATTGCTACTCTAACTTCCGCAATGCATACAAAGCCCTCCCCCGCCCTCCCTTCGGCAAATCCGACCACGACGTCAYCTTGCTCCTTCCGTCTTATAGACAGAAACTCAAACAGGATGTACCAATGACGAGAATCATTCAACGCTGGTCCGAMCAATCGGAAGCCACGCTTTAAGATTGTTTTGATCACGTGGACTGGAAAAGGTTCCGGTCAGCCTCAGAGAACAACATCAACCTATACGCTGACTTGGTGAGTGCGTTTATAAAGAAATGCATTGGAGATGTTGTACMCACTGTGACTATTAAAACCTACCCTAACCAGAAACTGTGGATGGGTGGCGGCATTCGCGCAAAACTRAAAGCGCGATCCACCRCATTTAACCATGGAAAGAGGTTTGGAAATATGTCTGAATATTAACAGTGTAGCTATTCCCTCCGGAAGGCAATCAAACAAGCGAAATGCCAGTTCAGGGACAAGGTGGAGTCGCAATTCAACAGCTCAGACACGAGACGTATGTGGCAGGGTCTACAGGAAATCATGGACTACAAAATTAAATCCAGCCACGTCACGGACACCGACGTCATGCCTCCAGACAAACTAAACACCTTCTTTGCCCGCTTTGAGGATAATACAGTGCCACCGTTGCGGCCCGCTAACAAGGACTGCACCCCCCCCCCCTCCTCCATGGATGACGAGTAAAATATTTAAACGTGTTAACCCTCGCAAGGCTGCTGGCCCAGATGGTATCCCTAGCCGCGTCCTCAAACCATTCGGAGACCAGCTGGCTGGTGTGTTTACGGTCATATTCAATCGCTCCCTATCCTAGTCTGTTGTACCCACATAATTGAAGATGGCTACCATTGATTCAAWTGATTCGTATGAAAAGTGCAGCTTTGTGGACTTCAGCCTTTTTTGTTGTAGAACGTCCTCTACATTCATACCCTCGCAAGTATCCTTGGCTGACGTTTGTGCAGTCATAAAGCCTGTTGCCCTGTAGTTGCTGAGACCTCTCTCTGTCTTTCTGAGAAGACTGACTGCAACATCCACATGCATACTGGGAGACTGCATCAGCTTGCTCACATGTTGGATCTGGCTCAAGATGTCATACCACACCACTGTACAGATGCTGAAGTGGTATGATCCCACCTCCTCTGACAAGGACTTATCTTTGCTGTTGCCTGATTCCTCAGTGGCTCGACACTCTTAACTTTACTCTCCCACTTTTGTCTGTCCACATCTTCAAAGTGATGTCCACATGTTTTTTCAGGATGGCCCATCGCTGTGTGGAGGCTGAGAACAAGGTGTGCAGTTTGTGTAAGATGCCAAAGTAACCTGTGGCATCGACAGAACTTTTAGCAGCATCAGCCACAACCAGGGGGAGACCTGATCTCGTGGCTCGACACTCTTAACTTTACTCTCCCACTTTTGTCTGTCCACATCTTCAAAGTGATGTCCACATGTTTTTTCAGGATGGCCCATCGCTGTGTGGAGGCTGAGAACAAGGTGTGCAGTTTGTGTAAGATGCCAAAGTAACCTGTGGCATCGACAGAACTTTTAGCAGCATCAGCCACAACCAGGYTCAATGTGTGAGCCCCACATGGCACAAGTAGAACTCTTGGATTCATTTCCAGGAGTCTGGCTTGGACACCTTTGTTTTTGCCTCTCATGTTGGCCCCATTATCATAAGTCTGTCCTCTGCAGTCCTCAAAATACATTTTCAGCTCCTCTAATCTTTTGAGAATCAGGGATACCAAATGTTGGCCCCTCTGCCTCCAAAATCCCCATAAAATGTTCCTTTATTTTGGACTCCTCCTTCAGTGACACAATTCTAATCACAACTGACAACTGTTCAGTGTGGCTGACATCTGAGGTGCAATCTAGAATGATAGAGAATAATTTTGCAAGCTTGATGTCACTCACCATTATTGAAATGACCTTGCTGCTCAGCAAATCAATGAGTTCACTCTGTATTTGGTGCCCAAGTTAGCTGGTGGTGTGACTCTAGGTCCCTTTTTGGACACGGTTAAGGTGCTCTTTCATGACTGGATCAAATTGTGCCATCAGTTCAATCTCTTTGAGGAAATTTCCATTTGATGTTGAGTACAATGTTTCTGTGTGTCCCCTTAGTGCCAGATTTATAATTGCAAGAGACTGCACCATAGCAGTCAGACGTGTCAACACCTCTCTCCATCTTATTCTCTCAGCCTCCATAAGTACCATTTCATGCTTATCAATTGTTTCCGCTTTTTTTTATCCTCATTGCCAATTTTTTCCATGTTTTCATGCAGTTTTGGTGTTCTGGACTGCTGTCGTGTGAAGTCAGCAAAGAACTTGCATGTTTCGAGTCTGTCAGTCCTGAGTTTGCTAAATTAATTTTCTTCTTAGAAAAGAGTTTGCAGAAGAGGCTGTTGTTTCTTTCAGAATACACCAACCAACTTCTCTGGATTTTTTCCCCCACTCACCAAGGTCTTCCTGAAATACTGGTGGTGGCAACTTCTTCCATCACTCTCATTCCTTGGGAAAACAAAGTTAGGTGGTACCTCACTTGGTCCTCTGCAAACTAGTCGTGTCCGAATTCTGTCAGTCAGAACTGACAGAACTGTGCTCCTGGCAAGAATTACGCTTTTTTTCGCAACGTTTACTGACACCAGCCATATTCAACAGGTGTTGAGCGTTTTGTAAATTCATCAGTTATTCTGCGCTCTGGCACACTCGGTCGAGAGTGCTCTGAAACATTTGTTGCAGTGACATTCTATTGAAATGGATACTTGCATAGTGGAGTATTTTGTTAAGACATGTAGCTAGCTAAAGAATGATAATCCCAACTCATGACGTTACTAACCTGCATGAATCTGCAGGTAGCTAACCAACCAGGTTTAATGTTAGCTAGTTAACATTAGGCTATAACTAGCCGAGCAAATGGCTCTGAGATAGGAATAATACGATCATATACATAGCGAGCCAGCCAGCTAACGTTAGCTAGCTAACAGTACACTTTAACTTGAAATGAAACCACTTTGTCAAAATTGGAGACGTGTAATATCTGAAAATGTAGCTAGCTAGACTATCTTACCCGTATACATCATGGATGGACGCGTCTCCTGATCTCAGCCTGTCACGGATGCCATGGTTGCCCTTAGTTTGAAGATGTAATCGGGAGACAGGTGTTTTCTCCATCTCCTTAGCTATCATACTCGAATTCCACCGATTTCAAAACTCGGTACTCCAGAAAGTGGAGAGCCACACTTATGCAGTTTTACTACACAATAAAAAAATATTAAAGCTGCGTTAGACAGGATTACCTACACATACTGACAAGCTTAAATAGACAGAAGCATGCTATATGGCAACCCAATCCAAGCTCATCTCTCAGCATGTCCAGCCCACTCATTATCTCAGCCAATCATGGCTAGCGGGAAGGTTGTTGACTTTTTCTGTGGCTAAACCAACTAGGCTCGTAATTTTAACAATTTTATTTGTATTTACAGATGGCATACAAGTTTTGTTATGAAGGCACATGAAAGTTCACATGTTCAAGAAGGCATTTCAGCCAAAAAACGAATTTTAATTTAAAAAAAGTTTACGTTCAAACGGCTCTCCTGTGAAGTAGTGACCCGCGACATATGCTTAGTTTCCAGAAACAGGTCACATATGGTATTGGTGAATATAAACCTGTTATGTCAGATCAAAAAGACTGGTTCTAAATGAAGATTTCATGGCAAAAACTAAAATTATCTGTAATTGCACAAGGGGTTAACTTTCAAGCAGCACTGTATATTTGTGTGCGTCACACAAACATAATGCAAGCATGGGTCTGGCCACCCTTGAGGTTCTTGAGAGAGCAGCCAAGGAAGTAAGAGAAGGGAAGAAATCCATTAGCGCAGCAGCAAGGGGAAAAAAATTGACTGAATGACCCTGAAGAGGTACATTGACAAAAATAGCATGTATCTGTGCAAAAGAGAGGCTATGATAGAGTAGCAGAGGCACACAATGTCTTATCTGATGACATGGAGTCTGAGCTTGCTTAACATATCACAAATCTGGTGGTCCAGTTTTATGGGCTTCAAATGCAGAGAACTTTCCTACGAACTGGTACTTCTAAACAACATCCCAGTCCCAGACAACTGGTCAAGCAATGGAAGGGTAAGTGATACCGAACAGAGATCTACTATATCTGAATCAGTGGGGGCTCCTCAGAGGAGGACGGGGAGGACCATCCTACTGAGTCAATTTCATAAAAATAGTGAAACATTTTAAAAAGTTATCCTTTTTTTAGATAAAACTAAACAAAATATATGAACATGTCACCAAATAATTGAGTAAAACACACTGTTTTGCAATTAAGGTCTACAGTAGTCTCAACAGCACTCTGTAGGGTAGCACCATGGTGTAGCCGAAGGACAGCTAGCTTCCGTCCTCCTCTGGGTACATTGACTTCTAAACAAAACATAGGAGGCTCATGGTTCTCAGCCCCTTCCATAGACTTACACAGTAATTCTGACAACTTCCGGAGGACATCCTCCAAGGCTCTTGCAGTATGAACTGACATGTTGTCCACTCAATCAAAGGATCAGATAATTAATCTAGTACTGAAAGCATAAGCTACAGCTAGCTAGCACTGCAGTGCAGTGCAAATAGAGACAACGACAATAGTTGGAGGAGCGAGAGAGAGGGGGAGATATTTCGCAATTTTCTTTTCACTTACATAGCTAGCAAATTCAGCTAGCCTAATCAAACACCTGGGTCAAAAAGAGGGATGTTATGTTATCTAGCTGGCTATGACTATCCAACACTGGAACTCTTTCAAGTCAAGATAAGCTTTTACTAATTTATTGCCACCGGGAACCGCCGGCGTAACTGCTAAACTGCTTACTTGACTGTACACTGTACTGCATGATTGTAGCGGGTTTACTAATGTGTTAGTTAATATGGTGACAACGATATAGGCTATGTGTAGCGGTTATGATATGAAGGTTTGGCTTGGAAAGGTTTTTTCGCCTGGTCACAGACAGCTGATGTGTTGTGCATTGAGTCCACAAGCGAAGGGAAAAGGTGAGAGGAAAAGAGTGCATAGATGCGAGAAGGAATACAACGAGCTGTTTGTATGTAGCTCTGAAAGTGGACTGTTTACATGTGATCAAGTTTGTATTCATTCTTCCGATTCTGTTGAAAAATGTTTCTTTAATGGAAGCAAACAGAACGAAACGGGGACAAACATACCTGAATTTGTCCAATAGAAGCTCTCGTTTGCAACTGCTGGACTAATGATTACACCCTTGGTCAGCTAGATGCAGACAAGAGTGTGCAAGGTAGTATTGAATGTGTCACTGTCTGTCCATGTGTCCCTGTCTGTCACCTCAAATCTTTCTTTCGACCTGTGTTCAGCTACGTTGTAAACTTTCGTTCATAGATGGGTATAGGGAAAAGTAAGAGTATCATGTAGTAGCCTAAACCTATCGATGTTATATTGAACTGGGTGAATAGAATATGAATGACAGTCATCCAATATGCTGTAATAGAAATAAGGCATGCTCATAGAAAGAAAAAAAATCCTCTCTTATCTTAAATGGCACTGACCGCCACTGATCTGAATGAAGGCATACAGTGCATTCAGAAAGTATTCAGACCCCTTGACCTGTTCCACATTTTGTTACGTTACATCCTTATTCTAAAATGTATTAAATAACTTTTTTCCCTCATCAATCTACACACAATACCCCATAATGACAAAGCAAAAACAGGTTTTTAGGAATGTTTGCTAATTTATTAAAAATAAAAAACAGAAATACCTTATTTACATAAGTATTGAGACCCTTTGCTATGACTCTTGAGTTCAGGTACATCCTGTTTCCATTGATCATCCTTGAGCTGTTTCTACAACTAGATTGAAGTCCACCTGTGGTAAATTCAATTGATTGGACATGATTTGGAAAGGCACACACCTGTCTATATAAGGTCTCACAGTTGACAGTGCATGTCAGAGCAAAAACCAAGCCATGAGGTTGAAGGAATTGTCCGTAGAGCTCTGAGAAGAGAGGCACAGATCTGGGGAAGGGTACCAAAATACATTTTGCAGCATTGAAGTTTAGACCAACCCCAAGACTCTTCCTAGAGCTGGCCGCCCGGGGAAATCGAGCAATCTGGGGAGAAGGGCCTTGGTCAGGGAGGTGACCAAGAACCTGATGGTCACTCTGACAGAGCTCCAGAGTTCCTCTGTGGAGATGGAAGAAACTTCCAGAAGGACAACCAGCTCTGCAGCACTCCACCAATCAGGCCTTTATGGTAGAGTGGCCAGACAGAAGCCACTCTTGGAGTTTGCCAAAAGGCACCTAAAGGACTCAGACCATGAGAAACAAGATTCTCTAGTCTGATGAAACCAAGATTGAACTCTTTGGCCTGAATGCCAAGCGTCAGGTCTGGAAGACACCTTGAGTGGCCCAGCCAGAGCCCGGACTTGAACCCGATCGAACATCTCTGGAGAGACCTGAAAATAGCTGTGCAGCGATGCTCCCCAGCCAATCTGACAGAAGTTGAGAAGATCTGCAGAGAAGAATGGGAGAAACTCCCCAAATACAGGTGTGCCAAGCTTGTAGCGTCATACCCAAAAGGACTTGAGGCTGTAATTGCTGCCAAAGGTGCTTCAACAAAGTTTTTTATTTTATTAAAGTACTCTGTGAAGGGTCTGAATACTTATGTAAATGTGATATTTACGTTATTTTTTTAAAATATACATTTGCAAAAATGTATAACCTGTTTTCGCTTTGTCATTATGGGGTATTGTGTGTAGATTGATGAGTAAAAATGATTTAATACGTTTTAGAATAACGCTGTAACGTAAACAAACMAAAAAGTTGAGCTCGCGAGATCATGATGGTTCGTACAAGGCTAGGTAAGTTTCGCAATGTTTTCAAAACTGTTATGTGTACTTGAATTCTGATTATTTCCAGGGAYACACAACATCCTGAAATATATGTAGATATCTTTGTTGGAAAGAATACTATATTTCCCTTGATGTAGTCATGTTGAATATTTAAAAAATGGCTCAACTTACCCTACTCTCCCCTAACAGGTATGGAGCATACAATTCACATAAAAATTATGTAGTTAAGGTGGAAGATGGCTAGGTAACTGCTGTTTGACTTGACAGGAAACTAAACTAGAGTTTTTAATCCCGGTGCTGAGCAAGTGCACTATGTCCAGTTGCGGCCAAATATATTGGCATCCTTGCACTTCTCAGCATTATCAAACCTCGCCAATAATTGATTGTAGGGAGGGTGTTCTATTTTTACATTTATGTTTAGATGTTATTTTATCTTTTATAAATAATACAAAAAGATCCCACTGCTGAAGAAASCCTGATTTGAATTTCTAAAACACCCACCTAAACAAGCCTAAATCCTGGGGGAAATGTTCTGTGTCCCAATGAAACAAAATTAGAGCTCTTCAGCAATACAGATCAGCACTGTGTTTACTGACAACCAAATTGAAGCATTCAATGACAAGAACACACCCTCCTTAAAATCAAAGATGCAGGAGATTTGATAATGCTGTTGGGTTGCTTTGCTGCTTCTGGTACTGGGGGCCGTGAACTTGCGCAAGGCATCATGATTATCAGGTGTTTTGTATAGTCCAATGTTCAACTTAGTGTCCCAAAGCTGGGTCTCCATTGAAGGTTGTGGCTCTTCCAGTAGGAGAACGACCCCGAACACACACATCAAAAAGCACCCATGAATGGTTAAGTGATGCTGGACAGGCCAAAGAAGAGTCCAGATCTGAATCACATCCAAACCCTATGGCGAGTTCTGAAAACAGCAGTAGAGGGTACCCCTGAAATATTAAATAATTGAAAGCATTTTGCCGGTGAAAAGTGGGCCAAATTGTCRGTAGAAARGTKCAGCAAGCTCATTGTTGGCTACAATAAGCATTCGTCTGCAGTTATCTTGGCCAAAGGCTGTGCAACCATGCACTAGCTCCGGGATGCCAATCATTGTGTCAATGCCATTTGTCTTTATTTTTCTGAATAAAAATGGTAAATGTTGGTTTACAAAAATAAAATTGGTTCCAATAAAAAGGTTAACAGGTAGCCTACCTGTTAAGAGGCAGATACAAATAAACAGTTATTCAATACAATGCATCATTGTTTAAGTCAATTTGTAATGCTATTTTGTGATATAATTTGCTGATTTCCCATGGCCATCAATGACTGGTTCCTGGTCCCCCCTTGGCCACCCCATTAAACAAATCCTAGAAWCTCCCTGTATCTCTCCCCACGAGGCTATAAGAAGCCCCTGAGGACTGTTCAGACTAACCAGGCAGTAAGTGCCCACATCACATCACTTAAGCCAGCCACAGGCCCAGCTCTATTAGGTTAGCCACGGACCGAGAGAGGAGAGGACCATGTCCATGTTATACAACCCTCATTTACCAGACTGTGGTTCAGTCCCAAATACCACCCTATTCCCTATATAGTGCACTTGGGCACTGGCCAAAAGTAGTGCACTATATAGGGAACAGGGAGCCGTTTTTGGATCGCAGGCTGTGTTTCTGGTGTGCTTAGCTTAAAGCATTGTGTCTYTCACTGTCTGTAGATATGAGTACAGAGCAGCAAATTAGTGGATGTATGTATTTGACTAATATATGGAGTTGTGGATCTGTTGTGGATGGTTAGAGGCATTTTGTGCTTTGATGGTCTGTTTTTGATCTATAGTTTCCTGTCCAAGCTTATCTGTACATGGAGCTTATCTGTGTATTTGTACATAAGAAAAGTACATAAACAGCCTTCTTTCTCGCTCTCTCTCCCCCTGAGGAAATCCCATTCCAGTATAACTAATAGACAGACATTACTCTGGATGCACAGGGGCAGAAAAGGGTTGGCCCCCCAAGAAATATGTAGATACGGAGGGCCAAAGGGGATGAGAGCTACCTGAAATGAACTGAAAGAAACCCACTSAAAACATGGGAACATGTCCCCACCGGAGTCCGGGGTTAGMTTCCGAAAGGGAAATATGAAAGGGGAATGAGATTCCATTCTGCCTTTAAAAAGACATGGTTCAATGAAGCTATTGTCTGGGAATGATTTTCTTCACCTGGAGCTAACAGCAGTCCTAACAGAATTAAAGGGAGTTTGTCTGATCGCAGACAGCCTATCTACCCCTCACTGTTTCCAGTGTGTAACCTCATTAATGGTCCCCCTCCTTCCCATCACTGCTCCCCACAGCAGCAGTCCTGATCTCTCTCATCTTTTTCTCTCCTTCTTTTGTCAATCTCCCTCTATCAGTCTCTCTCTTTCATTCCCTCATTTCCGCTCTCCTGAGTTCATGCAGATTGCACTTTTGCATGCCTTGGAAAACAGGTTGTTATATGGCAGAGCCTTAAAAAATACACACACACACACACACACACACACACACACAAGCTGATTCCCAATCCTTACAGAGGTGAGAAAATAAATCTGTCTGAGCTCCAGTAAGTACATCAACATTAGATTAAGGAAACATAAATGAGTACAGTCCATTACAGGAGACAAGCCTACAGGAAATGAAAGAGGAAGAGAATGAATGATTGAGGGAGGGAGATCAGCGAGAGATGGATGCAGGGAGTTCAGAGAGGGAAAGAGGTGAGCAATCTGTCTGTCTTCATAGGGAGTTCCCCATTGACCTACCATTGACAATGTTAGACTCTCTTTGAGGTGGATGACCYAATAAGAGGGCTTTCCTATGTCCAYTAACTCCCGCTCTCCCTGCCCTGTCCTAGTAAACTCTGATATGAGGGGGTCAGATACAGAGGGCTCAGCCTGAACCCCCTCACYAGTCACGGTCATGGRTCATCACTGGCTCTCAGGTCACCAGGGGCATTGAGGGATTCTCCGTAAACATACTCGTATATCAGAGTCACACCAGACCCTTTTCACAAGGTTGAGAGGGAAGCTGGACCACACAAACACATGCAAACACACACACTTTGTCTCTCGTCTGCCTATATTGACTATCTGTAGTTAGAATACCATACATTCCTTTACCTCACACCACTCCCCAACTGTTCCATATGAGGGAGGGAGAGAGAGGAAGGGATGGTGAGAAAAAGAGAGAGAGAGAGAGAATGAGTCTGTCTCTAAACAGGGAAATGTAATGACTGATTAATCCCCAGCCATCACATTACCGTTGATTTTTATCTAAAACATTCCATTACTACACATCTCCATAACAACATTCCATACCATTCACACACACAGACACATTTTGGACAAACTCGTACATCAGCGTCACACCAGAGCWTTGTCTTGTCCAATTTGTCTCGTCTGACCCGTTTCACAAGGGTGCCTATATCAAATCAAATCAAATTGTATTTGTCACATGTGCCAAATACAACAGGTGTAGACCTTTACAGTGAAATGCTTACTTACAAGCCCTTAACCAGCAATGCAGTTTTGAGAAAAATAAGTGTTTGGAAAGTATTGACTAAAATAAACTGAAGTAAAAAAGAAAGAAAAAAACACCAAATAATTAAAGAGCAACAATAAAATAACAGTAATGAGTCTATATACAGGGGGTACCGGTACAGAGTCAATGTGTGGGGCACATGTTAGTCAAGATAATTTAGGCAATATGTACATGTAGGTAAAGTGTCTAGTGCATGGCTAATAAACAGAGATTAGCAGCAGCGACAAAATTGGGGGTGGGGGTCAATGTAAATAGTCTGGGTAGCCATTTGATTAGCTGTTCAGGAGTCTTATGGCTTGGGGGTAGAAGTTGTTAAGAAGCCTTTTGGACCTAGACATGGTGCTCCGGTACCGCTTGCCATGCGGTAGTAGAGAGAACAGTCTATGACTAGGGTGGCTGGAGTCTTTGGCAATTTTTAGGGCCTTCCTCTGCCTCCGCCTGGTATAGAGGTCCTGTATGGCAGGAAGCTTGGCCCCAGTGATGTACTGGGCCGTACGCACTACCCTCTGTAGTGCCTTGCGGTCGGAGGCTGAGCAGTTACCACACCAAGTGGTGATGCAACCAGTCAGGATGCTCTCGATGGTGCAGCTGTAAAACTTTTTGAGGATCTGAGGACCCATGCCAAATCTTTTCAGTCTCCTGAGGGGGAATAGGCATTGTCGTGCCCTCTTCACGACTGTCTTGGTGTATTTGGACCATGATAGTTTGTTGGTGATGTGGACACCAAGGAACTTGAAGCACTCAACCTGCTCCACTACCGTCGATGAGAATGGGGGCGTGCTTTGTCCAGGTGGAAAAGGGCAGTGTGGAGTGCAATCGAGATTGCGTAATCTGTGGATCTGTTGGGGCGGTATGCAAATTGGAGTGGGTCTAGGGTTTCTGGGATAATGGTGTTGATGTGATCCATGACCAGCCTTTCCAAGCACTTCATGGCTACCGACGTGAGTGCTACTATATTGCCTAGGGGAGAGTGGGGTAAGTTGAGCCAAAGGGGTAAGTTGAGCCACCCTCGTTTCCACGAAACCATACACAATGTATCATTTCACCAAATATTTAGGAAGAGGTCATCCTTTCAGGGAGTCTGTGAAGGAAGAAACCACATTACATCCYCAAAAACAGATTTTCACCAAGTCAAATTCGTTTTATTATGTTAGAGGTTTCATGATGCTTGTATCTTAACCAAATTAAATCATTGTAAGATTGTTTTATACATCAGTTGTGGTCTCTATAAGCTTCAATATGAGGTATTAAACCTAGCATGAAAGTACATCCGTGTAGCTGTGTGGGCTTATATAGTCAAAATGTTTGCCTTGTGGTAAGTTGAGCCAATGGTTGATATGAGGTAACAACAGGGGCTGGCCTATGTTCAAAGTGTTTTAAAAAGTACAACGTGTTCAGCCTGTTTCAAAAGATGTTTAAAACTATAAAACACAAAAAAGTGATTGTGTTGAACTGTGTTTGGGAAATAAAGATTGACATGGTTTTAGGTAGTGGTAATAGTTCATTCAGTACAGAAATAAGCGAATTAACTTATTTTGAACCGTGGCTCAACTTACCCCATACCCGAGGTAAGTTGTAGCCTCGTACGAACCATCCTGATCTCGCATGGTCACATTCTCTTTCGCTGCAAAGAGAATGTGAGCTCGCAAGATCATGATGGTTCGTACGAGGCTAGGTAAGTTTTGCCAAGAGACCACTTTGTTTTGAAAACATTGCTCGTCCAAACTGTAATGTTTCCACTAATTCTGATTATTTCCAGGGATACACGACATCCTGAAATATGTCAATATCTTTTGTCAGAAAAAATACTATATTTCCCTTGACGGAGTAATGCCGAATGTATAAAATAAATAAATGTCTAAACTTACCCCACTCTCCTCTATATGTAGTTAGATTACCATACATTCCTTTACTTCACGCAAATCCAACTGTTCCATATAAGGGAGGGAGAGAGAGGAAGGGATGGAAAGAGACAGAGCTAGAGAATGAGTCCGTCTCYAAACAGTCAAATGTATCAACTGATTAATCCCCAGCCATCACATTACCGTTGATTTATATCCAGAAAATTCCATTAGTGTATAACAAAAACGCATTCACACCCTAAAAGTTGTGCAAAGTTTGTCGAATATTATTCAAAATGATTCCCAGCTGTAATGGCTGCCAAAGGTGCTTCCACTAAGTATTAACTCTGGGGTGTGAGGACATATGCAATTATTTTAGAAAAATGTATTAGGAACATTTTCTATAACTTTCCTTCACTTGGAAGATCTGGAGTCGGTTGTKTAGATCTGCAGGAAGAAAAATCGAATGTAATCTCTTTTTTTTAATGTAATTTTAAGGCAGCAAAATGGAAAGACTCGAAGGGGTGTGTAGACTTTCACTAGGCGCTGTTGCACATACACACAAATACACATCGCATACTATGTGTACGCAGACACGCACACTGTGAACTCACACTGTTCTGGTATAGATTAGGAAGCGTTAAGCAGATGCAGGTTTCACACATGGGCTGTGAGTGTGGGAGTGCTGACATGGTCATACTGTGCCCTGAGGGGAGAGAGGGGGGGGGGCAGCGAGAAAGAGGGAGCAAGCATGAAAAGCAGAGGTAGAGCAGGGATAGAGGGGGTTGAGAAAGATGTAAAGCAGGGGGTTAGAGTGGGACCATACATTAAATCAAACCTTCCATGATCATTACATGAGCGGAAACAGTGACGAAGATGGAACTTCCTACCATGTGAATGTTATACACTACCGGACAGTTTATTAGGTACACCAACCTAGTACGGCTCAGTACCCCCCCCCCCCCTTGTCTCCAGAACAGGGAATGGATTCTACAAGTGCCAGAAACGTTCCACAGGGATGTTGTCCATGCTGACGCGATGACATCACGCAGCTGCTGCAGATTGGACGGTGGTACATTCATACTGCGAACAGCCCAAATATGCTCTATTGGCTTGTCAGCAACAATGTTTAGATATGCTGTGGTGTTCAATCGTTGCTCAATTGGTATCAATGGACCTAACGTGTGCCAGGAAAGCATTCCCCACAGAAGTGGAACCCAGTGTGGTCGCTGCAATAGCCCATCCGTGACAAGGATCGACGAGTTGTGCGTTCCCGAGATTTCGTTCTGCCCACCACTCTTGTACTGCGCCGTTATTTGTCTGTTTGTTGCCTTCCTGTTAGCTTGCATGATTCTTGCCATCCTCATTCAATCTCTCTCATCAACGAGACGTTTTTCACCCCCGGGACTGCTGTTGACTGGATGTTTTTTGTTTGTCGCACCATTCCCGTTAAACCCTAGACACTGCCGTGTGTGAAAGGCCCAGGAGGGCGTCCAATTCTGACATACTGGATCCGGGGCGCCTCGTTYTGCCCATTCTAGCATTCAATCGAACAGCAACTGAATGCCATGTGACTCACTGTCTGTATGAGCGATCACTTTTGGTGAACGAGGTGGTGTACCTAATAAACTGGATGGTGAGTATCTCGCTGCATAGTACTAGCTAGCAGCATACTGATGGAGCCTGTGGTCTCTCGCTGCCTGCTGAAAAGTCACACCCTTAAACTCTCACCAAACAATATACACTCACATAGAACATCACACTCAAAAACATAATGCAAAGACATGCACACACACACATCCTGCACTTTGATGACACTGTGCCATTATCCAAATGACCAAATGGAACTCTCTGAGCCATCAAAATGTTTCTCTTTGCTGACAAGGAGAGAACCACTGTATCCTCTCCTTGGGCTGGTGAGGAGGAGTCCAGAGAAGTGAGACAGAGTCCAGAGAAGTGAGACAGAGAGAGAAGGAGGGAGGGAGAGAGAGACAGAGAGAGCGGGACTGAGGGAGAGAAAAACAGAGACAAATGTATGACCCACATTAGAGACACATATTTCCCTCAGATTACACAGATCTTTTGATTTTGATAAACTCCCATATCTACTGGGTGAAATACCACAGTGTGCCATCACATCAGCAAGATTTGTGACCTGTTTCCACAAGAAAGGGGCAACCAGTGAAGAACAAACACCATTGTAAATACAACCAATATTTATATTTATTTATTTTCCCTTTTGTACTTTAACTATTTGCACATCATTACAGCACTGTATATATACATAATATGACATTTGAAATGTCTTTATTCTTTTGGAATTTCTGTGAGTGTAATGTTTACTGTTAATTGTTATTGTTTATTTMACTTTTGTTCATTATCTACTTCACTTGCTTGGGCAATGTTAACATATGTTTCCCATGCCAATAAAGCCCTTMAATGTAAATTGAAATAGAAATTGAATTGAAAAACAGATGGAGATAAAATAAGAAAGATTGAAGGGTGTGAGAGCAATGGAGACAAATTGCACAACATCTAACATCACCTTTGATCCACAAGACCAGGGATGCCAGGTGGGTAATGGGTATAATATATCACCTCCAGATGAACTGGGTTGCTAGCACCATGTGCATGCATGTTGCAACTAATAAACATGGCAAAGGGTGGCTACTTTGAAGAATCTAAAATCTAAAATATGTTTTGATTTGTTTAACACTTTTTTGGTTACTACATGATTCAACATGTGTATTTTCATAGTTTGTCTTCACTATTATTCTACAATGTAAAAAGTGTGTCCAAACTTTTGACTGGTACTGTATGTACAGTTGAAGTCGGCAGTTTACATACACTTAGGTTGGAGTCATTAAAACTAGTTTTTCAACCACTCAACAAAGTTCTTGTTAATTAACAAACTATAGTTTTGGAAAGTCGGTTAGGACATCTACTTTGTGCATGACACAAGTAATTTTTCCAACAATTGTTTAGAGACAGATTATTTAACTTATTATTCACTGTATCACAATTCCAATGGGTCAGAAGTTTACATGCACTAAGTTGACTCTGCCTTTAAACATTTTGGAAAATTCCAGAAAATGATGTCATGGCTTTAGAAGCTTCTGATAGGCTAATCGACATCATTTGAGTCAATAGGAGGTGTACCTGTTGATGTATTTCAAGGCCTACCTTCAAACTAAGTGCCTCTTTGCTTTACATCATGGGGAAATCAAAAGAAATCAGCCAAGACCTCAGAAAAAAAATTGTAGACCTCCACAAGTCTGGTTCATCCTTTGGAGCAATTTCCAAACGCCTGAAGGTACCACGTTCATCTGTACAAATAATAGTACGCAAGTATAAACACCATGGGACCACGCAGCCATCATACCGCTCAGGAAGGAGACACGATCTGTCTCCTAGAGAAAAGTGCAAATCAATCCCAGAACAACAGCAAAGGAAATTGTGAAGATGCTGGAGGAAACAGGTACAAAGTATCTATATCCACAGTAAAACGAGTCTTATATCGACATAACCTGAAAGGCCGCTCACGCAAGGAAGAAGCCCTGCTCCAAGCCAGACTACATTTGCAACTGCACATGGGGACAAAGATCATACTTTTTGGAGAAATGTCCTCTGGTCTGATGAACAAAAAATAAACTTTTTGGCCATATGGCCATCGTTATGTTTGGAGGAAAAAGGGGAGGCTTGCAAGCCGAAGAACACCATCCCAACCGTGAAGCACGGGGGTGGCAGCATCATGTTGTGGGGTGTTTTGCTGGCAGGAGGACTGGTGCACTTCACTAAATAATGGCATCATGAGATGGAAAATTATGTGGATATATTGAAGCAACATCTCAAGACATATCAGGAAGTTAAAGCTTGTCACAAATGGGTCTTCCAAATGGACAATGACCCCAAGCATACTTACAAAGTTGTAGCAATGGCTTAAGGACAACACAGTCAAGGTATTAGAGTGTGCCATCACAAAGCCTGACTCAATCCTATAGAAGATTTGTGGGCAGAACTGAAAAGCGTGTGTGAGCAAGGAGGCCTACAAACCTGACTCAGTTACACCAGCTCTGTCAGGAGGAATGGTCCAAAATTCACCCAACTTATTGTGGGAAGCTTGTGGAAGGCTAGCCGAAACGTTTGACCCAAGTTAAACAATTTAAAGGCATTGCTACCAAATCTAATTGAGTGTATGTAAACTTCTTACCCACTGGGAATGTGATGAAAGAAATAAAAGCTGAAATAAATCATTCACTCTACTATTATTCTGACATTTCACATTCTTACAATAAAGTGGTGATCCTAACTGACCTAAGACAGGGAATTTTTACTAGGATTAAATGTCAGGAATTGTGAAAAACTGAGTTCAAATGTATTTGGCTAAGGTGTATGTAAACTTCCGACTTCAACTGTATGTTGGAAAAAGACAAATGAGAACTTATTTAGCATGTTTTGCCAAACAGAACTTACCCAGAATGTGGTTACCATGTTTTCAGCAAAGAAGGCTGGTGAGAGAAGCTATAGAAGGATGGGATCATTGTAATGTATGGAATAGCTCCTCCCACCAGCCTCCTCTGGTCCTCAGAATATACAATATAATGTTCTGGACAAGTTTCAAGAGACGGTGCAAAAACATTTTCTGATGKTTAGGAGAATATTCCATCAACATTGTTGCCATGTTCTCAGAATATAAGATATCAATAGACTTTTTTGTTTTTGAACTTATTTAGGCTTGCAATAACAAAGGGATTGAATACATTTCAGCTCTTAATTTTTTATTAATTTGTAAATATTCCTAAAAACATAATTCCACTTTGACATTATTGGGCATTGGGGGTAGGCCAGTTACACAAAACCTAATTCGGAAAGTATTCAGACCCCTTGACTTTTTCCACATTTTGTTACGTTACAGCCTTATTCTAAAATTGATTAGATTGTGTTTTTTCCTCATCAATCTACATACAATACCCCATAATGACAAAGCAAAAACTGTTTTTTGCATTTTTTGCAAATGTAGTCAAAATAAAAAACGGATTACATTTACAGAAATATTCAGACCCTTTACTCCGTACTTTGTTGAAGCACCTTTGGCAGCGATTACAGCCTCAAATCTTCTTGGGTATGACGCTACAAGCTTGGCACACCTGTATTTGGGGAGTTTCTCTCATTCTTCTCTGCAGATTCTCTCATGCTCTGTCAGGTTGGATGGGGAGCGTCACCGCACAGCAATTTTCAGGTCTCTCCAGAGATGTTCGATTGGGTTCAAGAACGATCTCTGGCTGGGCCACTCAAGGCACCATTGGCCCAGCGCTGTCCGGGTTAGGGGAGGGTTTGGCCGGGGGGGGGGGGGGGGACTTTACTTGGCTCATCGCGCTCTAGCAACTGCTTGTGGCGGGCCTGGCGCCTGAAGGCTGACGTTGGTCGTCAGGTGAACGGTGTTTCCTCTGACACATTGGTGCGGCTGGCTTCCGGGTTAAGGGGCGGGTGTTAAGAAGCGCGGTTTGGCGGGTCATGTTTCGGAGGACGTATGACTCGACTTTTGCCTCTCAAGCCATTGGGGAGTTGCAGTGATGAGACAAGATCCAAATTAGGGAGAAAGGGGGGTAAAAAAAATGGTATTGGTTGATTGGCTGATAGACTTGGAATCCAGTACGATTAGGAAATACACTTGAGTAGGAGTGCTGATCTAGGATCAGATCCCCCCTGTCCATATCATTGTATTCATCATGATCTGAATCAGGCAAAACTGATATCAGATCAGCACTCCTACTATGATACTTTCAGAGTAATTGTGAAGATTTCTATGAATGTGGTCTGATTTAGCCCTTTTTTGTGAATCGGTCTCTATTCCCCACCGAAATGTGACCTGGAATTGTGAGGGTGGGAATGTGGTGGGATTGACGGATTTCACACACATTCTGGCTCCTCAGAGGAGGAAGGGGAGGCCATCCTCAGTGAAGTTCAGAAAAATAAACATTTAAAAAGTTATCCTTTTTAGATAAAACTACACAAAAATCATTCACATCACCAAATAATTGTTAACACACTTATGCAATGAAGGTATACAGTAGCCTCCAACAGTCCTCTGTCGGGTAGCACCATGGTATAGCCTTAGGACACCTAGCTTCCGTCCTCCTCTGGGTACATTGACTTCAATACAAAATCTAGGTAACTCATGGTTCTCACACCCTTCATAGACTTACACAGTAATTATGACAACTTCCAGATCACATTCTTCAACCTATCAGAGCTCTTGCAGCATGAACTGACATGTCCACCTAATCAAAGGATCAGAGAATGAATGTAGTACTGAAAGCATACAGTGCATTCGAAAGTATTCAGACCCCTGGATTTTTCACATTTTGTTACATTACAGCCTTAATCTAAAATGGATAAATAATAAAAATTCTCAATCTACACATAATAGCCCATAATGACAAAGCGAAAACGAGTTTCTAAAAATGTTAACAAAATAAAACAGAATGTAGAAATGCCTTATTACATAGGTATTCAGACCCTTTGCTATGAGACTCTTGAGCTCAGGTGCATCATGTTTCCATTGATCATCCATGAGATGTTTCTACAACTTGATTGGATCCCACAGTTGACAGTGCATGTCAGGGCAAAAAATCAGCCATGAGGTCGAAGGAATTGCCTGTAGAGCTCCGAGACAGGATTGTGTCGAGGCATAGATCTGGGAAAGGGAACCAAAACATTTCTGCAGCATTGAAGGTCATTAAAGATTCTCTCAACAACCCAGGAGGAAAA
>NC_036864.1:3195017-3199974 GCF_002910315.2 Salvelinus sp. IW2-2015
AAGCCATGAGGTCGAAGAATTGCCTGTAGAGCTCCGAGACAGGATTGTGTCGAGGCATAGAAGGGAAAGGGAACCAAAACATTTCTGCAGCATTGAAGGTCATTAAGAACACAGTGCCTCCATCATTCTTAAATCGAAGAAGTTTTGAACCACCAAGACTCTTCCTAGAGCTGGCCGCCCTGCCAAACTGAGCAATCGGGGGAGAAGGCTTGGTCAGCGAGGGACCAGAACCCGATAGTCACCCGACAGAGCTCCAGAGTCCCTCTTGGAGATGGGAGAACCTTCCAGAAGGACAACCATTTCTGCAGCACTCCACCAATCTGGCCTTTATGGTAGAGTGGCCAGACGGAAGGCACTCCTCAGAAAAGGCACATGACAGCCCGGTTGGAGTTTGCCAAAAGGCACCTAAAGGACTCTCAGACCATGATAAACAAGATTCTCTGGTCTGATGAAACCAAGATTGAACTCTTTGGCCTGAATGTCCAGCGTCACATCTGGAGGAAACCTGGCACCATCCCTACGGTGAAGCATGTTGGTGGCATCATCATGCTGTGGGGATGTTTTTCAGTGGCAGGTACTGGGACACTAGTCAGGATTGAGGGAAAGATGAACGAAGCAAAGAACAGAGAGATCCTTGATGAACACCTGCTCCAGAGCGCTCAGGACTTCAGACTGGGTGAAGGTTCACCTTCAACAGGACAACAACCCTAAGCACAGAGCCAAAGCAATACAGGAGTGGCTTTGACAAGTCTCTGAATGTCTGTGCGCCGCCCTATGGGACTCCCGATCACGGCCAGTTGTGATACATCCTGGAATTGAACCAGGGTCTGTAGTGACGCATCTAGCACTGAGATGCTGTGCCACTCGCTCAAATATTCTCGCTCTTATCCATAATAATCAATTAAATGTAGACTAGCCTACCCCCACTGTACCTGCAAGCTGTTGGGTAGAGAGCACATGCCAAGACCAGAGTAGGCACATTTGATATTTTATTAAACAGTTTTTGTGACAAAACAATCCGTAGAGTTGAAAATGTAATAGAAACATACTGAACTTTAGATTTTTTATTCGGTACATGAAAACATTTGCAAAAAAGTACATTTTGTGTGCAGCATGTCATCACGCAATGATTTTTAGCCGCAGCAATTTCTGTATGCGGATTTTAGAATATTTGCATGGAAACATAGCTACAATAAAAACATTTCCTATCTAGGACCTAACGGGGTTATTCAGCTGTCCCCATAGGGGAACCCTTTGAAGAAACCATTTTGATTCCAAGTAGAACTGTTTTGGGTTCCATGTAGAGCCCCTTCTACAGATGGTTCTACATGGAACCCAAAAGGGTTGTACCTGCAACCAAAATGGGTTCTCCTATGGGGACAGCTGAAGAACCCTTTTTTCTAAGAGTGTAGTGTTATTTCCTGATAGTTGCTGGATGAAAATATAATCTACAAGGACCTTCTATTCAGCAGGTTTGCAAGGGTGGGAGTTTCCACTTTCCATAGTAGCATCGCAATGTTCCAAACCTTTCTGCCAAAACGGCTGCATTGGGCCTTTAATTGGATTTGCAGCTCTCTGCTTTGGATATGTGTTATTTTTATCATTCATCATTTCCAATATATTAAATCTGGTTTGAATTTGATTGCATTGAGAGACTGAGACCCACGTTCGGACTTGTAGGTCACGGGGACAGTTTGCACAAAGTCGTCTCCCTGATTGATTTGCAGCCATTTGAGATTCACAGGAGTGTCTATRAATTAGYACAGCTACTGAAGTCTGCCAAGTTAAGTAGCAGTCCTTCAATCAGATCATGAACTTATATCCCTCCTTATGACTATGACAGACTTTCCACAAGGACAGGGATATTGTAAATTGAACCAGGGTTTATGGATTGACAGTACTTTAACAAAAACKAAGGAATTCATAATAATTCTTGCACAATACATGTTCAGCAGACCCAATTATCGTATGGGATGCCTTTAAAATGTACCTTTTTAAAGGCCATTCAATACAATTTTCATCTCAAATACAAAAATATCGGTCAACAGAGAAAAGACTTACAACAGAAAATCTAACATTGCACATGTTGATGAATGTACTAAAGAAGCATTGAATAATCTATATGCAAAAGGATTTTGAGGAACTTATTCAGGAAAGATTGGGTTTCACTTATCTAACAGTATAAGGGTAAGGCGAGACCCAAATGCAGACACAGGAGGCAGATGGTTGAGCTCCGATATTTATTATACCAAAAGGGGAAAGTAAAAGGMWGGTCAGGCGAGAGTTCATAAACCAGGTCAGAGTCCAAACAGTACCAGGCGATAGGCAGGCTCGAGGTCAGACACCTGGAGGTGGGTGGAGACAATCACAAAGACAGGTGAAACAGATCAGGACGTGACAGTACCCCCCCCTCTAGGGATGCCACCTGGCGTCCTACCTGGGMGCATACCTGGCTGAACGGGATGTCAGCGGTGAAAGTTGGCAATGAGGAGCGGGTCCAGGATGTCTCTAGCGGGAACCCAGCACCTCTTCTCCGGGCCGTAACCCTCCCGGTCAACCAGGTGCTGGAAACCCCTGCCCCGTGGTCGAACACCCAGGAGACATTTTACCGTGTATGCCGGATGGCCATCGATGACACAGAGACAGAAGACAAAGGGCTATGAGACACAGGCTTAATCCTAGACACATGGAAAGTAGGGTGAATACGGCAGGTACGGGGTAACACAAGACAGACAGCAGTGGAACTAAGGACCCTAGAGATGGGAAAAGGACCAATGAAACGGGGGGAAAGATTGCGGGACTCCACCCAAAGGGGCAGGTTCCGAGTGGAAAGCTATACCCTCTGCGGTAGCTGGAGTCCGGTGGCAGTCCGCTTGTCGACGATACCTGGAGTTGGTCTGCTCTTCTMCAGGTACGCCAACAGCGGCGGAGAAACATCTGGGCCGAGGGTACGTTGACCTCTTGTTCTGGGAAGAGTGGAGGTTGATACCCCATAGAGCACTCAAAAGGGGAGAGTCCCGTGGCTGAAAAGGGAAGGGTGTTCCGGGCATACTCCACCCAGACCAGTTGTCGGCTCCAGGTAGTGGGGTTGGTTGAGACCAGGCATCTTAGAGKGGTTTCTAGGTCCTGGTTAGCTCGCTCCGACTGGCTGTTGGATTTGGGATGGAATCCGCAGAACAGGCTGACCGACGACCCAATAAGGGAGCAGAACGCCTTCCAGACGAGAACTAAGGACCACAGTGGGAGACCATGTCCAACGGGAGTCCATGGATCTGGAAGATGTGCTGCACCGTAAGCTGGGCTGTCTCCTTGGCAGAGGGTAGTTTGGGGAGAGGGATGAAATGGGTGGCCTTGGAGAACCAATCCACTACTGTCAGAATGACGGTGTTGCCATCCGACGGGGGAAGCTCAGTGACAAAGTCCAGAGAGATATGGGACCAGGGACGATGAGGGACAGGCAGTGGCTGAAGGATGCCAGAAGGAGCTTGCCGTGGAGTTTTGTTCTGTGCACGCCGCGACGAAGGCAGAGATGCCAGGAACCATTGTGGGCCACCAGAAACGTTGTCGGAGGAAGGATAGGGTACGACGGGAACCTGGATGACAGGTCAGTCTGGAGAAATGAGCCCATTCCAGGACCCGGGACCAGACTGAGTTAGGGACAAACAACTGGTTAGCCCTGGCCCCCTTCAGGTTCAGTCTGGGAACGTTGTGCCTTGCGGACCAAGGTTTCAATACCCTAATCCACTGAAGCTGCAAGGCATGAGGTAGGGAGAATGCTTTCGGAGACCGAGTGTGTTGTGTATTGATATTCTAGTTTTGTCCCTTTAGGGCACCTGTAAACCCCCCCCCCCCCTTGCTTACCTACATTCCCTTGGACACTGGGGTCCAATGTTACCTCGATGATCTACTCATCACCGGCAAAGACGGGCAGGAGCACCTGAGAAACCTGAACGCTACACTACAGAGATTGGAGGAGTACGGTCTGAGGGTCCGGAAGGACAAATGCGAGTTTTTCCGGCCCTCTGTTGAGTACCTGGGCCACGTCATCGACAGTTCGGGGCTCCACAAGGCGCCATCGAAGGTGAAGGCCGTTGCGGAAGCTCCATCCCCACAGAACGTGAGTCAGCTGAGATCATTCTTAGGACTACTGACATACTACGCAAAGTTTGTGCCAAACCTAGCTAACATGTTAGTCACTGCATGAACTTTTGAACAAAACCAAACAGTGGAAGTGGACAGACAGATGTGAGGAGGCCTTCAAGAAAGTGAAAACAGCCTTAGCTCAGTCAGAGGCCCTAACCCACTTCAACCCCAACTTGCCATTACAGTTGGCATGTGATGCATCGCCTTATGGCGTTGGTGCAGTTGTCTCACACATCATGCCATCAGGTGAAGAAAGGCCAATTGCTTTCGCATCACGGACCTTAAGTAAAGCCGAGAGCAATTATGCACAGATAGAGCGTGAAGCACTCACCATTGTGTTTGGAGTTAAGAAATTTCATCAGTTTCTGTTTGGCCGACGATTCACACTGCTGACGGACCATAGGGTTCGGAATTGGTAGCCCAGGAGTGGGCTTCGGTGGTAGCACAGGAGCCCTGGCCGGCTAGCTTCAGGCTTCAGGCAGTTGTGCTTGCTCCAGGAGTGGTCACCCGGATTGCGGTTAGCTAGTTGCGAAGATCCAGATGAAAATGTTTTTTGCGGTAGAAACCGGGGATATGGAGAAAAATAGGTCCGTTATGCTCTGGTTTGAGTCACGTTGTTCGAACTGGCGAGAGCTTTCCAGCTAAAGTTTAGGGATGACCGCTAGCAATGTTTGCCAACTGATAGCTGGTAGGTATAGCTGGCTAGCTTCAGTTGAGGGATTCCAGATCCGAAGTGAATAGAAATACTTTAGAAAAAAGCAGATCCACGCCACATTGGGTGAGGCGGGTTGCAGGAGAGTATTTAGAAGTTGAG
>NC_036864.1:3199999-3234420 GCF_002910315.2 Salvelinus sp. IW2-2015
AGACCCCTCACCTCGATCTTTGGTCCCCACACCGGCATTCCGTCACTTGCAGCCAGCCGCGCATGCAGCGATGGGCTTATTGTTATCTGCTCACCAGTACGATATCAAGTACAGAAGGTCTGAGCAGCACTGCAATGCAGACGGTCTCTCAAGGCTTCCCTTACCTGTCGCACACACTGAGCACTCCCAGGCTGAAATCTTCTACTTCAAGGAAGTGACGAACGCCCCAGTTACATCTGTCCAAGTGAAAAAGTTCAACCACACGGATCCAGTGATGTCTGAGGTCGTGGACATTGTCACTCGTGGAAAGAAAGTAGAGATGTCGGACAGCCTACAACCTTACCTAGTGAGGAGAAACGAACTCACAGTTCAGTCTGGATGCTTGCTATGGGGTTTTCGAGTCATCATACCGCCGCCACTGAGAAGGCAGGTGCTTGAAGAACTCCATTCAGGCACTGTGGCATGGTGCGAATGAAGGAGATTGCACGCAGCTACTTTTGGTGGCCAGGTCTGGACGCAGCTATCGAAGACAAGGTCAAGTCATGTTCTGCATGTCAAAAGATGAGGAACATGCCTCAGATAGCGCCACTACACCCATGGGACTTCCCAGAGGAGCCTTGGCAGCGAGTCCACAGACTATGCAGGCCCACTAGAGGATGTATGTTCTTAGTCGTAGAAATGGCCTGAGGTCACAGTGATGAAGAGCACCTCAGCGGAGAGAACCATCGAAGAGCTACGGTCAATCTTCAGTCGCTTCGGCTTGCCAACGCAACTCTTTAGTGATAATGGCCTCCAACTGGTGTCTGAAGAGTTCCGGTCATTCATGGAAGCAAATGGAATTCAACACATCAAGTCAGCGCCGTATCACCCTGCAACGAATGGCCCGCTGAAAGATTTGTCCAAACGATGAAGCAAGCTTTAAAATCATCACAAGGGAACGGCTCCCTCAATCCGCGGCGAAACACCTTCCTGTTAATCTACAGAAACACTCCCCACGCTACAACCAGTGGCACCCGCGTCAGCCATGATGAAAAGACAGCTTCGCCACGTGACTTGACCTCCTGAGACCTCCAAAGACGAACAGGTTGTACAGACAACAGCGAGCACGGTGGAGAGACGGAGAAAAGCAAAATACAGAAGCTTCATGCTGGAGAGAGAGTTCTTGCTCGGAACTAATGCAAAGGTCCAATGTGGGATACCACCACAGTGGTTGCACAAACAGGGCCTGTATCTTCCACTCATCGCCTTCACGTATCCGAACCAGGTGGTAGGCATTCCGAAGGTCCAGTTTGTAAAAATGGTGGCCCCCTGTAGAGGTTCGAAAGCTGAGGAGAGGAGTGGTAGAGGGTAACGATTCTTGATCGTTATATCATTCAGACCTGGTAGTCAATGCACGGGCGCAGGGTCTTGTCCTTCCATGAAGAAAAACCCCGCGCCGGCAGGAGATGCAGACGGACGAATGCCGCCAGTAGCCAGAGAATCCTCAATGTACTCGTCCATGGCCTTGGTCTCCGGGCTGGGATAGAGAAAATAGCCGACCACGAGGGGGTGTGGTGCCTGGGAAGAGACAATTGCACAATCAAAGTGCGGCGCGGGGGAAGAGAAGTAGCCCGTGCCTTACTGAAGACCTCCAGGAGGTCATGGTACTCGGTGGGACGGCAGAGACATCTGTGCTTTGCTTACGTCCTGAGGGGAACGTCTCAAGGACAGCTGTGCCGCTTTTAGGCAATGAGAATGACAAAACGGCTCCAACCCAGGATGGAGTTCGTGGTCCAGTCAATAACAGGATTGTGTTTCTGAGCCAAGAAAATCCCAAAACCACAGGAACATGGGGGGGGGGGGGAATAAAAATAAAAATCGATGAGGAACCGTTATGTCTCACTGTGGTTTCCTGATACCCGTATATGAACGGGCACAGTGCTATGGGTGACTCTTTAAATAGAACAACCGTCAAGTGCCCTTGCATCAATGGGGACAGGAGAAGTTGAGTGAGAATACCTCATTCAGAAACCATGGTAGCATCCATAAAACTGTCATCAGCCCCAGAGTCAATGAGCACCGGAGAGACTTAGATTGGTCTCCCCACAGCAGCATCACAAAAAAGGTGACGGGTGATGGAAGTTAGGGAACTCCCAGTCTGGCTCACAAGAGTACTTGTACCCACTAAAGAAAAGTGTTTCTTAACTGGGCAAGTGGCTATATAATGTCACGTACAGATATGACAACAGTTACGCTAAATTATTCGTGAGTGTTCCCCAACCGACGATAACCTAGCTCTTCTCAGTTGCATGGGCTCGGGAGTATCCAACTCACCCGTCACCGATTATTCTCTGGGAACCTCTGGTTTTCGGCTGTCATCGAAATACAAACTTCGGGATTTCCGGATTCCTTCGGACAGGCGCCAGCATCAGCAGACGAACGCGTGTTCATGAGACCCGACCTCTCACACCGGCATTCTCGTAGGCGCCATCAAGCCTAATCGCCAAGCGATAGCAGGCTCGAGTCAGGACAGGCAGTGGTTCAGTGAACAGGTCGAGTCCAAACAGTACAAGGGATAGGCAGGCTCGAGGTCAGAACAGGCAGAGTGGTCAGGCAGGCGGATACGGCGTCAGGACAGGGTCAAAACCAGGTGGGCAGGAAAAAACAGAGACTGGGAAAAATAGGAGCTAGAAGAAACGCTGGTGGACTTGGCAAAACAACACGTACTGGCACAGAGAGACAGGAAACAAAGGAATCCGAGTTGAGGAAAATATTTTTTAAAGGTATGCGAAGAAAAATATGTAAAAAGATATATACAAGGGACACAAAAGACAAAGACGTTTGACTGCTACGCCATCTTGGGTACATTATGTTTTGAAAGACACTCTGAAAGTTGACTAGCAGCAACTGAGACCTAAAAGACATCCACTATCAGCACCCACTAAATTTGCCCAAGAAGAGGCAAACAAAAGAAAATCCCACACCAAACTTAAAGACAGGACGCAAAACAAAAACAGGGAGGATCAGATAAAAGATTGTTTGTCTGGATATCAAATTGGGAGAAMCAACTAAAGGTGTTAACCCTCCATGTTTCTCAAGACAACTGATGTACTGGGTCAGCCACTCTTAAATAGCACCTGGGCCAGCACAGGAGAAACACCTTCCCACTAACGAGCTGACCAACCAGCACAGGTGTAATACGTTCTGACTAACGAGGTGACACCAATCGGTGCACCCCACGTGCTAATGTCCAACCTCAAAATGTAAAAACCAAAGCCTGTAACAGTTTTTGCAAATGCCTAATTACACAGGACGAACTATGGTTGGCATCTCTCTCTCTCTCTCTCTGATCAGTCTGTTGTAATTCACTTACAATTAGCCTGGGTTGCGTTATCAGTCACCAACGCATTGATTTCATGTAATTTTTTCTGATGTATTAGTTTACCTCTAAGTTAGTTTGCAATGATTGACAGTCATTAACACAGAGGACTGGGTTCAGAGGAACACAGCAGAGTGTGCTACTGAGTTCAAAGCCGCCGAGCTGCACGGTAAATGTGACATACGTCCGTGAGCGTCCAATGAAGTTAGGTTAGTAAATATGTAATAATGAGCCTGCGGACTATCACATATTTGCGGCTGTGGATTATTGAGCATAAGACAGTAGACAGCCTTTAGGGCTGATAGTTACAGACTCTCTGACACATTTACACACATCTTATCTAGTCATACAGGTAAAACCAGAGAAATCCCCTAACTCTGTAACATCGTTATAGCATCATTATCACAACGTGTCTGACATCTTTATGACATTAAGAGGGCCTGGTCCGGTCAGTGTGTCGGGGGCTGAGAGGGAGAGATCGAAAAACAGAGGAGACATATGAGAAGAGAAGCAGTAGAGACCGATGAGATGAAGAACAGAAGAAAATGGCAGTGGTAAATCCAGGAGGGTTAAGTGCCTCTTGGCAGTAATCTGCAGATTTATGGAAGGGYCTCAAAGCCTCTCTAAAACCATGTGGAAGAGTGAGAAAGGTGAAAACGGACAGATGAGTGTCCATAAGAGGATGGAGAGATAAAAACAGGGTATGCATCATCATTGTGCTCTGACCCCTGAAACATTAAACAATAATGTACATAGGGCCTAGAGGTAATGACAAACTGCAGTAGGGTGAAAGGATGAGGACGGGGTAGCAAACACACACACACACACACACACAGAAAGACCACCATTACCTGAGACAAGAGTTGATCATACCATCTACATTCCACTCTGGAATAGAGCACTAATAAATTATTTATTCTAGAAGTATCGCGCTTAGCAGAGCCACCACACTTTCCATACAAGTCTTAATGTTATATCACAGACCAGGACAGCGTGATGAGGGAAATATAACAATGACCCAGTGAATCATAGAAACACACTGTTGGAATCAAGTATCTGCTTTTTCCTAACTAGGCAGTTTTCCCTTACCACTGTTGCCTGAGCTGGATCTTTTGGGGTTTAGGTCTGGGGTGCTATTTAGAACTTAGTGAAACATTTATTATATAAGTATTCATGGGTTGCACCGTCACTCGGTCACGTAGCCATGTTGATGCTCAAAATTAGGACGGGGACTAATGACTTTAAACAAGGGCTAATGACTGTTTTGTCTAAATTACACTACAAGGGCTTGGGAATACAATAACATTGCTAAAGTATGCACATATTTAGTAGGAAACAACTTTCCAATCATCATCATGTTGTCAAATATATTTTGGACAGATGGCAATATTGTCATTTGCTAGCAAAGTTCATCAAATAACTAGCAATGCTAATTTTAGCTAGCTGAAATCTGGAGGTYTCCCCTTAATCTTAGCTAGCCAGCTAACGTTATACTGTAACTAAAGTCAATCTGACAACATCAAAATGATTACAAAAGGTTTTCCTACTAAGTATTTTCCACCTTTAGAAATGGCATTGTGTTTTAAAGCTACAGTAATGCACTTTACACCAAATCTTCATCAGCGCCCAATGAGGATGTAGAACGCTCAGTTGGGCATCAATCCTAAATCGAACGTTCAAAACAGTATTGTGACGCAACGTGCAATTTTCTCCATTGTAGAATAATAGTGAAGACATCAAAACTTTGAAATAACACATATGGAATCATGTAGTAACCATTAAACAAATCAAAATATATTTTAGATTCTTCAAAGTAGCCAATCTTTGCCTGGATGACAACTTKGCACACTCTTGGTATTCTCTCAACCAGCTTCATGGGGARTGCTTTCCCAACAGTCTTGAAGGAGTTCCCACATATGCTGAGCACTTGTTGGCTGCTTTTCCTTCACTCYACGTTCCAACTCATCCCAAACCATCTTAATTGGCTTGAGGTCGGGTGATTGTGGAGGCCAGGTCATCTGATGCAGCACTCCATCACTCTCCTGGGTCAAATATCCCTTACACAGCCTGGAGGTGTGTTTTGGGTCATTGTCCTGTTGAAAAACTAATTAAAGTCCCACTAAGTGCAAACTAGATGGGATGACACTGACAGTTTCACCAGCAAAGCACCCTCACACCATGACACCTYCTCCGCCATGCTTCATGGTGGGAACCACACATGCGGAGATCATCTGTTCACCTACTTTGTGTCTCACAAAGACACGGCGGTTGGAACCAAAAATCTAAAATTTGGATTCATCAGACCAAAGGACAGATTTCCACCGGTCTAATGTCCATTACTTGTGTTTCTTGGCCCAAGCAAGTCTCTTCTTATTAGTGTCCTTTAATAGTGGTTTCCTTGCAGCAATCCGACCACGAAGGCCTGATTTACAGTCTCCTCTGAACAGTTGATGTTGAGATGTTACTAGAACTCTGAAGCATTTATTTGGGCTGGAATTTCTGAGGCTGGTAACTCTAATGAACTTATCCTCTGTAGCAGAGGTAACTCTGGGTCTTCCTTTCCTGTGGCGGTCCTCATGAGAGCCAGCTTCATCATAACACTTGATGGTTTTGGCAACKGCACTTGAAGAAACTTTAAAAAGTTATTGAAATGTTCCATATTTACTGACCTTCGTGTCTTAAAGTAATGATGGACTGTTGTTTCTCTTTGCTTATTTGAGCTGTTCTTGCCATAATATGGACTAGGTCTTTTACCAAATAGGGCTATTGTCACGTTCTATAAAGGATTGGAGAAAGGCACAGGAATACGTAATAGGGGGTTTTAATACTCCACCCAAAAATACAACATGCCATGAAAAGACATGGGGAGGAAGTCCAAAACAAACACGTATACAAAAACACAGGGATGTAACCCAAACAAAAGAGCGAGGTTAAACCTCTAATAAATTCACGGGACAAGACCCGTAATAATGAGTACACAATACACGCAGCACGAAAGCCGAAACAACAATGCACAGGTACTCACAAGACCAACGGACATGGGAACAATAACCGACAAGACAATGGTGAAAACAGGGCACCTATATACAATTACTAATCAGGGGAATTGGAATCAGGTGTGCGTAATGAGACGATTCAGTGACGCCTAGAGGCCGGTGGTAGACCTCCAAGAATGGTGCACGGAATGAGCAGCAATACCCGGGGGAATCCGTGACAGGTATCTTCTGTATACCACCCCTACCTCGTCACAACACAACTGATTGGCTCAAAAGCATTAAGAAGGAAAAGAACTGCACAAATTAACTTTTAAATCAAATCAATCAAATAAAATACAACAGGGGCAGACCTTACAGTGAAATTCTTACTTACAAGCCCTTAAACAACAAGGCAGTTTTAAGAAAAATAAGTGTTAAGTAAAAAATAGATAAGTAAAAAATAACAGTAGCGAAGCTATATACAGGGGGTACAGAGTCAATGTACGGGAGCACAGGTTAGTCACTGTCTCTTATACACATCTAGATGTGTATAAGAGACAGTCTGTATACCACCCCTACCTTGTCACAACACAACTGATTGGCTCAAAAGCATTAAGAAGGAAAAGAACTGCACAAATTAACTTTTAAATCAAATCAATCAAATAAAATACAACAGGGGCAGACCTTACAGTGAAATTCTTACTTACAAGCCCTTAAACAACACTCTTATACACATCTAGATGTGTATAAGAGACAGCTCTCAAACAGCCTGGTATAGAGGTCCTGGATGGCAGGAAACTTGGCCCCAGTGATAAACTGGGCCATACGCACTACCCTTGCGGTCGGAGGTCAAGCAGTTGCCATACCAGGCAGTGATGCAACCAGTCAGGATGCTCTCGATGGTGCAGCTGTATAACTTTTTGAGGATCTGAGGACCCATGCCAAATCTTTTCAGTCTCCTGAGGGGAATAGGCTTTTTCGTACCCTCTTCACGACTGTCTTGGTGTGTTTGGACAACGATAGTTCGTTGGTGATCTGGACACGAAGGAACTTGAAGCTCTCAACCTGCTCCACTACAGCCCCTTCGATGAGCATGGAGGCATGCTCGGTCCTCCTCTTCCTGTAGTCCACAATCATCTCCTTTGTCTTGATCATGTTGAGGGAGAGGTTGTTTTCCTGGCACCACACAGCCAGGTCTCTGACCTCCCTAAAGGCTGTCTCATCATTGTCGATGATCATTAAGTCAGAAAACTTAATGATGGTGTTGGAGTCATGCCTGGCCATGCAGTCATGAGTGAACAGGGAGTACAGGAGGGGACTGAGCACGCACCCCTGAGACGTCCCCGTGTTGAGGATCAGCGTAGCAGATGTGTTGTTACCTACCCTTACCACCTGAGGGCTGCCCGTCAGGAAGTCCAGGATCCAGTTGCAGAGGGAGGTGTTTAGTCCCAGGGTCCTTAGCTTAGTGATGAGCTTTGAGGGCAGTATGGTGTTGAACGCTGATCTGTGGTCAATGAATAGCATTCTCACATAGGTGTTCCTTTTGCTTCCCGACTCTCAGTGCACATTGTTACAGAATGACGCCTCACCAAAGGGAAGAGTCTGGGAGGTGATGTCGGGTCTGGGTGTCAGAACCGGAGCTACCGGGGAGGCCTCAGCCGCTTTGTCGGATTCCCATGCCTCGGCGGGGTGGACGGGTTCCTTAGATGGATTTATGGGTTTCCATACTTCAGCGGGTTCGATAGACTCCCATGCCTCAGCTGGCTCGATAGGCTCCCATGCCTCAGCTGGCTCGATAGGCTCCCATGCCTCAGCTGGGTGAACAGGTTCCCGTGCCTCGATCGAGGTAACCGGGGAGGTCTCATCAGGTTCCCGCACATCAGCAGGGGTGACTGGTCCATTCCTGATCCCTGGGATCGTCCTTTTGGTTGGCGTCCTGCGGCTGGAGCCGAACGCACCGGGGAGGGGATACCGTCATGTATGCTGTCTCCGGTGCTCTAGGTCGCCATGCTCCCGCATCTCAGCCGGACTGACAGGTTTCCCGCACCTCAGCGGAGGCGACCGGTCCGCTCCTGATCCCCGGGATTGTCATTTTGGTCGGCGTTCTGCGGCTTGGGCCGCGCATCGGGGAGGGGGTAATATCACATGTGCTCCCTCTCCGGCCTCTAAGTCACCAGGCTGCTGGTTATGAYGCACACCTGTCACCATCGTTATGCACACCTGCGTGTCATTAGACTCACCTGGACTCCATCACTTCCCTGATTACCTTCCCTATATATGTCACTCCCTTTGGTTCCTTTCCCAGGCGTCATTGATTATGTTTCAGTTGCCTGTCTGTGCGTTGTTCGTGTTTCTTGTTTTGTATTATGTTTAATTTATTTATTAAAATATTCATTCCCTGAACTTGCTTCCCGATTTTCAGCTCACATCGTTACAAAGGCAAAGAGTGGCTATTTGAATATATTTTTATTTGTTGAAACACTTTTTTGGTTACCACATGATTCNGCACACCTGCGTGTCATTAGACTCACCTGGACTCCATCACTTCCCTGATTACCTTCCCTATATATGTCACTCCCTTTGGTTCCTTTCCCAGGCGTCATTGATTATGTTTCAGTTGCCTGTCTGTGCGTTGTTCGTGTTTCTTGTTTTGTATTATGTTTAATTTATTTATTAAAACACTCACTCCCTGAACTTGCTTCCCGATTTTCAGCTCACATCGTTACAAAGGCAAAGRGTGGCTATTTGAATATATTTTTATTTGTTGAAACACTTTTTTGGTTACCACATGATTCCATGTGTTATTTCATAGTTTTGAAGTTCTTCACTATTATTCTACAATGTAGAAAATTGTAAAAAATAAAGAAAAACCCTTGAATGAGTAGGTGTGTCTAAACTTGTGACTGGTACTGTATGTTTGCTCTATAAATCCAATTTGATTCCATTTAATCAACCCCAYCTTGGGACTGTTGGGTTATATTACTGTCTCTGTATGATGATGGGTTTTCAACCACACAAGACTCATCTTCACAATATGAAGGGAGGGAGGAGTAGGGATGGAAGGAGAGAGGGWTAAGGTTGATCTATTTATCATCGGTTTTGCTATTCACTGCTCAACCCKTTGACCCTTCCGTGTCTATCTTTGATTCAGGATCAAAGGATTAGACACCAAGGGGAAATAGGGAAGTTCAACGCTGGCTTGTATCCCTTCACTGTGCATCAATTGAAAATTCAGCRGGRCTTATTAGGTAATRACTTATTAGGTGGKAATATTACAGAGGGTTACTAYGGTGTGTGTGTGTAATCCTAACATTGAGCTATTGAATAATGGGCTAATATGCATAAGCTTCTAACTTAGGCTACACRTCTCAAGCCTGTTTGTCTCCATTGTTATGTTTCACAATTACGCACCTGGCCTCTCCACTGCCTCAGATAATCCTYTTAAATCTTGTGGAGTCACAGGAAAAGCAAGACTACAATAACTTGTTGGATACTTATTAGGGGTTCACAGTGAAGCTGTGAAACCTATTGTTATACATAGATTATAGTTTTTTTCCTTGACATGATCAAATAAACCAAGCATAGATTGGTCACTTTTTTCTAATTTGGCACACAGAAACTAGAGGCCATAAGTAACTTGGTCAAAAAGAACGGCAATGATCGGCCTATAGATGGCGCCGTTATAAGCAAGCTCATTTAAACCCTCATATCCGCTGCCCCTTTAGGCTTAGACTTTATATGTAGCTGTCTTTCCACATGCTGAACAAATTTGCCTCAAGGACCCATAAGGTCCGTCAGGATAGATTTCCTACAAAAGCTATAGGACCTTAATTTTTTTATACTAGGCCTTATAGCCTATTCGAAGGAAAGAAGCAGGCTTGTTCTTGGTAATTGCTGTATGTAAAGCAGAACTACAGCATAGGCCACATTGTCTTTCGAGGAAATTTGAGGAGTGAAAGTGAATTGGGGTGATACCTTTGGCCAGAATCAACCGGATGCATCTGGTTTTCAGGGGAAATGGAAAGAGAGCCCGTTTTTGGATGTTAACAAGGTGATACTCCATCTTAACTTCTCTTCCACATTTACTGGATTGGTTCAACAGTGCAGATGAGAACCTCCCGACAGTTTTTGTTCTCTYGTCAGGACTGGAAAGAAAGAAACRCCGCTCAGACATTTATTTTACACCTGCTATGTTAGGTTACCACCTTATTTAATAATAGGTCTACAGCGTGCCATAGGATGTGTTGATCAGTTGATTGACAGGTGTACTGTAGAACGATAAACAATACACTTTCCTCTGGTATGGATGCTCGCCAACGTGGGTTCGAGACCGGACTTGCAATAAACTTCTTTAAAATAACTAACCCTAGTACTGCAATACTGCCATCTGTAGGGTGATAACGAGAGTGCTTGACTTTGTTAAGGATGCTCTTATGGAATAGTTTTTGTTGACGTCCATCTAAAGTACAGTACCAGTCAAACATTTTGAGACACCTACTCATTCAAGGGTTTATCTTTATTTTTTACTATTTTCTACATTGACTCACAATTGGCTCAGCATCATCCGGGTTAGGGTAGGGTTTGGCCGGCCGGGATGTCCTTGTCCCATCGCGGTCCGGGYGCATGCACGCTGACACGGTCGCGTGCATTAACGATGCCTGACAGGCAACCCTGTTTCCCAGCGTGAGCTAGCTAAWTAGCTAGGTAGTCTTGTAAGCTTGCATAACTGATTTGTGTATAATTATAAGGGACACTTCATGTTTTGTGGATAATATTTACATTTACAGTGTGTCAGCTCCTTTTCAATTTCATACTCAGAGGCTGAGAAGTCAGGATGCTGCATTGTAGGCTGTTTCATATGTAAGTCTCCTTGCAGACAGCCTACAAGGCAGAATCCTGACTTATCAGCCTCTGAGGCTGATATTGAATCTGATCTGCCTGTCAGGAATGGAGCTCACCCACTGTAAATGTAAATATTATCCACAAAACATTAAGTGTCCCTTACAATTATACACATATCAGTTATGCAAGCTAACAACCAGCATAGATAACAAGCTAGCTAGCTAGCTATCAAGACTAACTGGCTCGCTCACTCACTCACTCACTCACTCAGAAGACTAGCCAAGCTAGCTGTGTTGTTGCTTGCATGTGATTGGCTATGGTCTTGGGGGTGGCATACAACCTGGGAGACAGGGTTGCCTGTCAGGCATCGTTCAGGGCTTAAATGCCCCAAGAGCTCTTAGCTCAAGTTAAGGGACATTTGGCTTGCTAACATTCTAACTTATAAACTGATAATGAGTGCCAAACACAAATGAAAGCATGATGTTAGCATGAAATGTACCATCCCTTAGTGTAGCAATCAATAAAAACAAATGCGCTGATCCACAGTGKGCTCTGCCGCCTCAACCATACTGTCAATCTATCAATACGTCCACTCCTATTTATAGTYTATCTTGTGATCTCGACAAAACAACTTTTGTTATGTCATGATCATGAGACAAATAAGTAGTGATCTCGACATAATGAGGGAATTACTTTTTTATTCATATGTCCTCTCTGGACTTCCATAGGTAAGTATAGGGCTAAGCAATGATTTATATATACACTAGATGATTAATAGTGGGCTCTGAAGCCACCACGCCTCCATTTTGGCACTCCCTCATCGTTGTAAAAAATATTTAGGAAGTTATAGAAATGCATTTATTAATACCTACATTTGTTTTTGCCACATKTATTTTATTACAGTCACCATAATGCATACTTTTACATTATATTATGTAATGTATTATGTTATATTATTATATTATATTACATAACAATAAAAAAGGAAAAAATATACTAAATAATTTTCGTTAAAGTATCATTTTTAAGAAGTTCTAATGTTACTGCCCCCACTCCAACAACAAAAATACTTAAATACATGTAATTTTGTCTATGAAACAATTAATAGAAATATTCCTACGGAGGACTGGTTCTTCTGGGGAGTGCCAATATGGCCAAAATGTCRCTTCAAAGCCTCTTATTGGCCAATATATAGCACCTGGCCAATGTGTCCCGGGTGATCTGATGGGTCCAGGTACAATGCAACGTCCTATCACGTGCAAGTAAATCGATGATTTTAATTARCTGATGCTCATTTTGAGTCAGAGAAACTGTTTAAATGTAAACTGTTTCTAATGTTCGCAAGTATCCCAAAGTGTTTACATAATGGCATGTTCCTACACGTGTAAGAGTGCATAGGGTGTGTTAAAAGYATATACAATCTGATAAGGCATGCAAAGATTCCCATGAGTCTTGGTATGGCYGACAAATAACACCAACATGGAACCACGCATAAAATAAATACATAAAAAAATACACAAATACACACACAGTCATGACAAGCTAACTACAGCAACACCACACTGGCAGTGAGACTGMTGGCAAACTGTTCTTTCACATTCTTCACTCATTACAACACTCTATTCAAACATCAAAACACAYACAATATAGGAACTCCACAGAAACAAAACATTAATTCACTAAGATCTCTCCCTAAAAAAAAGACCCACATGATATACAATACAACAGACAGAAACAATGGGAGACCCTGCCTATTCCCCCCACAGAATAAGCTCTCTCATACTCCAGGACCAACCATCAGCTATCAATAAGTATTTTTGTAAATACAACCCAGCTCATAACATCTCAAAGAGTTCCCAGACTTGAGGAATGACAGCTTATGAGTGTGCACAGGGGAATGGCACTTCAGATATGTTCTCATTAGAACACCTTTGTTTTGGTGAAAACTTTAGTTGGCCAAAATTCCAACAAATCAAACTTCATTCCCTTCATACCCCTTATCTCTGCCTGAAAACTGTCATCATGAAAACCACATTGATAAAATGGCTTTAATGTTTTGCAGACACACACATATCATTCCAACCAGACAGTGAGTACATGTGTATGTGTGTGTGTGTGTGTGTGTGTGTGCATGCGTGCACTAGTGCAGGGGTTCTCAAAGTGGGGTCTGCGGACCCCTGGGGTGAGTGAGGAGAGTAAGGAATGAGGTGAGAGAGGATAAAGGTGAGGTGAGTTGAAGGTAGAGGCTGTAACCTAACCTGGGGGGGTTAACCTAATACACATCACAATGCTGGGAGGTATGGCTGGTGTCTGTCATACTATGAGTGCTGTCATTACCTCACACACTGTTTGGTCTATAGGCTGACTGGCTACTAAAMCATCTCATGATCATCTGTACATGRCGCYGACAGAGAGGGCTGCCTCRCTTCTAGTCCTTAGGAAACTTTGCCATATTTTGTTTTTAATGTAGTATTTCTTACATTGTTAGCCCAGAAAATCTTAAGTGTTATTACATACAGCCGGGAAGAACTATTAGATAACGAGAGGATAATACAGTGCCACCAACGCGGCCCGCTACCAAGGACAGCGGGCCCCCCCTCTCCTCGTTGGCCAACATGAGTAAGACATATAAACGTGTTAACCCTCGCAAGGCTGCCGGCCCAGACGGCATCCCTAGCCGCGTCCTCAGAGCACGTGCAGACCAGCTGGCTGGTGTGTTTACGGACATATTCAATCTCTCCCTATCCCAGTCAGCTGTCCCCACATGCTTCAAGATGGCCACCATTTGTTCCTGTACCCAAGAAGGCAAAGGTAACTGAACTAAATTACTWTCGCCCCGTAGCACTCACTTCTGTCATCATGAAGTGCTTTGAGAGACTAGTCYAGGATCATATCACCTTCACCTTACCTGCCACCCTAGACCCGCTTCAATTTGCATACCGCTCCAATAGCTCCACAGATGATACAATCGCCATCACACTGCAGGCTATCCCATCTGGATAAGAGGAACACTTATGTAAGAATGCTGTTCATTGACTACAGCTCAGCATTCAACACCATAGTACCCTCCAAGCTCATCATTAAGTTTGAGGCCCTGGGTCTCAACCCCACCCTGTGTAATTGGGTCCTGGACTTCCTGATGGGCCACCCCCAGGTGGTGAAGGTAGGAAACATCATCTCCACTTCACTGATCCTCAACACTGGGGCCCCAAAGGGTGCGTGCTCAGCCCCCTCCTGTACTCCCTGTTCACCCATGACTGTGTGGCCATGCACGCCTCGAACTCAATCATCAAGTTTGCAGACGACACAACAGTAGTGGGCTTGATTACCAACAACAACAACGAGACAGCCTACAGGGAGGAGCTGAGGGCGCTCGGAGTGAGGTGTCAGGAAAACAACCTCTCACTCAATGTCAACAAAACACCCCCTATCCACATCGACGGGACAGCAGTGGAGAAGGTGGAAAGTTAAGTTCCTCTGCGTACACATCACGGACAAACTMAAATGGTTCCCTCACACAGACAGTGTGGTGAAGAAGGCACAACAGCGCCTCTTCAACCTCAGGAGGCTGAAGAAATKTGGCTTGTCACTTAAACCCTCACAAACGTTTACAGATGCACAATTGAGAGCATCCTGTCGGGCTGTATCACCACCTGGTACGGAAACTGCACCGCACACAACTGCGAGGCTCTCCAGAGGGTGGTTCGGTCTGCACAATGCATCACCGGGGGCAAACTACCTGCCCTCCAGGACACCTACAGCACCCGATGTCACAGGAAGGCCAACAAGATAATCAAGGACAACAACCACCCAAGCCACTGCCTGTTCACCCCGCTACCATCCAGAAGGCGAGCGCAGGACAGGTGCATCAAAGCTGGGACCGAGAGACTGAAAGCAGCTTTTATCTCAAGGACATCAGACTGTTAAACAGCCATCACTACCACAGAGAGGCTGCTGCCTACATACAGACTTGAAATCATTGGCCACTTTAATAAATGGATCACTAGTCACTTTAATAATGCCACTTTAATGATGTTTACATATCTTGCATTACTCATCTCATATGTTTATACTGTATTTTATACCATCTATTGCATCTTGCCTATGCCGCTCGGTCATCGCTCAACSATATTTTTATATGTATATATTCTTATTACMTCTCTTTACTTAGATTTGAGTGTATTAGGTAGTTGTTGTGGAATTGTTAGATTACTTGTTAGATATTACTGCACTGTTGGAACTAGAAGCACAAGTATTTCGCAACACTCGCAATAACATCTGCTAACCATGTGTATGTGACCAATAAAATTTGATTTGATTTTACTCCCCAGCAGAACATCTCAAAGAACAACCTGTTCTTTCTACAGACCACTGGGCAATGTTGAGGCAACATGGAGACTCTTCTCTCTCATTGCTCTCACAAAAACACATGAATTAAATTATTTAAAAAATATAGGTTTTACTTCCTTCCTGGAACAGTGGTTCAAATATAGTTACTTCTGGGTTTGTTTTCAGTTCAGACTCAGGGGCTCTATTCTATAGAAACCGCAGAAAGGTTTTTTGTGGATAAGTGGAATGCAGTATTCATCTTCCTGAGCTTTTAGGGTTTTTAAATGATTGTTTTGGTTGAATAGGCTTGTATATCAGCCCTCTAGGTTGCTAGCCTATTCCTTCCCCCCAGACAAACTCACTTACTCAGCTATTGTTCGGTGGATTCTGAGCCAAACAACAACACGCACTATAGCTTCATATTGCTTTGGTCTGACAGACCCAGACCTCTCTGCTAAACACACGCACACACAACCCCATACACACACTCCCTGTGTCTCTACTGTAATGTGGAAACAATGCTTTTCTATTGCTCCACTAAAGTATATGAATTACATTTACATTTGAGTCATTTAGCAGACGCTSTTATTCAGAGCAACAGTGCATTCATCTTAGAGGCAATCATCAGTTGTACATCCATTTTTAGACTTATAAATGAAGAATATGTACCCATTGATTCTTGAGGAATATAACTCATGACTTAGTTAAACTGTCGTACCACATTAGAACAGAAAATATATGCTTGTTTTACTCCAATGTTGGTTAACAAAGTAAAAGTAAACAAACACTGTATAGTCTAAAAAATATGGTTAAAACTACAGTGCCTTCGGGAAAGTATTCAGACCTTTTGACTTATTCCACATTTTGGCGAAGGAGAGAGAGTGATCTGAATCTATTGTGCATAAAACATGAAAAAGTGTTATGTCAGAATGTAATATAATAGAAAACCTTTTATTGTCCACACCAGGGACGTCACTAGAGATTCGTGGATGGGGGGGCTACACCTCTTCTTGGGGGGTCTGGCATACTCCCTGTCCGTTTATTGTTAGCTAGCGGTCTCAAGCCACAGAAGTAGCTAACATTAACTTAAACGTTAGCTACAAGTAGTTCTAACGGTGCATGTACACTAGATAGTGGTAAATTGCCGCGTGTCGCTCAGGTCGCCCATTGTAACTCGGTTGTGGGCGTGCTGGCAGCATAKAACAGCTTTTTGAGTGTGCGTCAAGAATTCAGCATAGCAAGTTTGTATGAACGTCTGGTTATTAAATGGGTACATAGTAGAATAGTAATATCCTCTAAAACGCTCTAGTGACAAACAAACTTTGCTGCCCTGTTTCCAATTATCTACATGGCTGGGAGAACCTATTCAAGTAAGTAAATACATTTAAAAAAAACAAYAAAAAAACGACGTATTATTAGCTAACTAGCTACAGGGCAGGCTAACTCAAATGAGCTGCTAAATGAACTAGCTAGTTGGCTAGCTAGCTATCTAGCCAACTTCACATACTATATAGATAGCTAGCCAAGTTAATTAAATATCACCAGCTACCTAACCTCATATTAGCTCGGTATCTTGATGAAAAACTAACTCCAAATGCATTTGTAGGTAACGTTAGCTATCTAACAGCCATGGAGGGTGAAAGGATAGCAGCCCCAACTGTCAAAGTGAGAGAGTAGGCTTTTCTGGATAGGGCAGGTACTTTTGTGTAGTTCCTGTCCCTAGAAGTGAGGAYGGAGATAATAGKAACATAATATTCAGTACGGTATAATTTTACTATAATGAAGTCTGTTTCTTGTGAGGTTTTCTGTCCTCAGATAAAGAGAGCTATGAAAGCCTGTCTACATATGAAGAGCAGTGGTTCTCAGTCCTGGGGTCTCAAAAGGGGTACACATTTTTGTTTTAACACTGCACAGTTGATCAACTCATCAAGCTTCGAGTGGTATTTCTTTATTCATTCTTTGATATGATCCTGTTATTGTCACATGCTATATATGCACGTGTGTGCCCATTCATCTTGATATCCAATGTTTTCATGAGTTGTTATAAGGGATATTATATTTTAGTAATCCACAATGACCCGGTGATGTAAAAGTCTAATAATTACATTGTCTTCCATATTACTACAGATACCTTGTAACTGGAGATTCCTTCAAAACGATTGCCTACAGTTAACGTGCAGGGGCACTGCAAGCTTGGGTGACCAGGGCCATCTGGGACTGCCTCCTGGGGGAATTCATGTGTGAAGGCTACCTGTGTCCTGCATAACTTAATGAGGATGGACACGAGGACCAGGAGGGGATCTGCAGCTCGCCGCCGTGTGCCAGAGTAGAAGTCTGCTGCTCTGCGGGATGTTTCAAGGATGGGGTCCAACAACGCAGCAAGAGAGGAAATCTATGTGCGGGAGATCTTCACCTCCTACTTATTTGAAGAGGATGCTGTTCCCTGGCAACACCATAGACTACACTATGCACAACAAAGCCTCTTTTAAGAGCCATTCACATTGCAATAAGAGTATTCTTCCATTTACATAGTGATGTCAACAGCAGTTATTCAATTCCCAGTTTCTCTCCCTTTGATTTCAACTTCTCAGATGAGGGTGCTGTTTAGCTAAGGGTGTGATGTCTGTACAAAAACAAAACAGGCTATTTTAAATCACCCATATTGAATTTTCTTTGGTACAATTAGACACCCTAAAACCCACACACTCATGTATCAATCTGATTGATGGATGGTGTTGTGCAGTAAGCAGGCTCAGGTGTATAACTGTGGCTCCTTCCACCTTCAAAGAATAGGCAAGAGGGCCAACCATGGAGAATAGTAAGACACYTCATTATTTCTATAACTACGCTATATTGTTTGTCCTCGTGTGTCCGTTCACGTTCAAGTCTCTCTCCTTCACTTCATCCCTTTCTCCTCTTCTGCCTAAATCCTCTAGGTTATATCAGCTGTGTCGGTGAACCMCTCCTGCATCTGAACTGGCTACAGAGGGCACAGCATGATCAGAGGTGAGCGGTCACTTGGTCAGGTCAACAGGAAGTATTATTAAAGAGATGCTTTACATTGAAATAGAGATAGAGATGTCCCAGAGTTAATGATCCAAGGTCAGTTTTGCATTTCACTTCCTGATTGATGACTAACAACGTTAGAATAAAAATAAGGCTTAAACATGCTCTCTCTCCACCTGTCTCTCGTTTGCAGATATGTTTTGATGTGAGAGAGGATGCCAACCCCCAGTCCTATCATCGCCACCTCACCCGCTTTTAAGATAACCTTTGGGCTGTCGAGAGATACTTATGTAATTGTGATGAACTGAGAATATTTAGGTAGCACTGTGATKAATTAATCATATGATGCCTTYCCTGCTCCTATGTTTTACCTCTTTCCCTTTTACACCTCTCCCGCCACCTCTTTCTTCAYAATACACAACAGATGTGCATTGAAGTACAGATTGAACTTGTATTTATAATATTACCATTATAATATTTATAATGCATGTATTTATAACACTTGGATAATGAGATTTTCAATAAAGCATTTTACATTCTCTACTGGTTGAAATTAAGTCTTATTTGATGAAATACTCCACCTGTCCTGTGTTTATTAGATCAATGCAGATGAAGGGCATTAGGTATTGAGATGAACYGGTTTTAGAGTATTTACATGATGCATAGGAAGTGTAGTGTACTGTTTTTCCTGTATATATGAATTACAAATCAGCCTTTAACTATTTAAATCCCGTTTCTAGTCTATTAGTTTCAATGTGTAACCATAACCTTGGTCCCAGGACCAAGATTGGTAAACCCTGTTGAAGTGTATAATTGTAATACATACACGCAGACACAGAGTCATTCAAAGACTGGAATTTGATACTCTTGTTATTGAATATGACTGAAAAATAATCTCAAAGACATTCATACCTGAACTGCACCTTTATTTGCCAAGGTAGAGTACATGATCAGGGAATATATTAAATGTACAGGCTACAATGTGGGGATCTCATGCATGGTAATAACTACATGTATATACAACTTGCATCCTTGGCACAAAGTTATATTCTAGTCAGTCCATAGGTTTCATTAATGTCATTCAGACTGTTTTGAAGTTGATACAASTGATTATGATAGCTGAGGTTCATAGCTAGGTTCTGAACWAATAWRTATACCAAACGTCAGGGTCAATACACAGATCGGCTAGATAGCTAGCTACACATCCATAGGCATACAGGTATTTTGTTCCTTCACTGCACACTAAGCAAGAACATAGCTAGCTATGTTATTAAATCTATCTGCATGGCATGCTTACAAAATTGTACATTCAATTTGCAGTAAATACTTCAGCTAGCTAGATTCTATACATCCACTGTTTCACAAGACGACAGCCTGGTTTGCTGGTTGTTTCAGGAGTCCCTAAAACATTAAACAACCAGAATTACAATGTCATACTCAAGTCACAACACCCATACATCTAGCCAACTAGCTGGCTAAYGTTAGCTTGCTAAATCGCGATTTTCGTAAATGAACTTWATAATAAAAAACATATGCATAATCGTTTGTCTCTACATTAACTAACATATTCCTGTCAACTGTACATGTTTTTGCATGATTCGTTATGACGTTATAATCACTTACATGTGCTTCCATCCTAGTATTTTTGTCCGCCGTCTTTGCTGAAGAAATAATAACATTCACTAGTGCGTGCAGCAGCCTCCGCAGCAGCAGCAGCAGCAGCCTCAGGTCCCCAGGTCCTAGTGCCCGCCCTTTAAGATGCGATGGAACGGTTGACGAAAAAAAAAAGAAATCATTGATAAAATATATTGATTTATTTAGGGAGGGCTAATTCATATAGGCCTAGCGACGTCCCTGGTCCACACAATGTGGAAAAGTCCCCCTGGCATCACAGTAATATGATAAACATCACAGAAAAACATTACATGACATCAGAACATCTTCATCATCAAGATCACCTCAAAGACAAAAATGGGTCACCTTACAAGTAAAAAAWAAAATTGTTGTTACCTTTTCAAAAAGGATTCTTAGAGGCATGATAAGTAAATGGGTATGGAATACTGACCAGTGGCGCACATTGTGAATATTTACCCACTGATTGCACCATTCGTTATTGGGGTTTGCAGAAAAAAATCTGGAGACATTTTCAGTGGAAAACATCAGTGTGTTCCGTATTTACTTGCAAGTGGTAACGGGTCTTTCAGAGAAATTCCACCCATGCAAACAATAATGTTTTCCATACATGTTGTTTCTCTCTGCTGCTGTTTTTGTGTCCAAGGCTGTTTAGAGGCGGTTGGAGATCTGGGGGCGGTCTCTGGGGTATACAATTATTTTAAAAGGTTTGGTGGCGACTGCGCACAGATACAGTTTCACACCATGAAGTGCTCCACATCTTTGCCAAGCCAACACATCTGTCGGTCTGTGCGCAAGAGCGAGTTTGTGTAGACGATGGACTAAGAAATGTCTTAAATTTAAAACAAACTCACAGGTTCTCAATGCAGCCAGGTGGCAGCGGGTGATCGGATTTGTTCAGGACAGTCATCCACTTCTCCGGAGACGCATTCTTCCCTTCAGAGAGCTCACTCAACCTCATGGAAGAAAATGTGAACATAGGCTTCGACCCCACCGGCAAGCCGAGGATGATGGGGGAGGAACCTGGGAACGACACCGGCACTCTTGGGAACTCCAGCGACCCGTTTGGCCGGAACGAGGAGGTTGCCAAGATCGAGATCACGGTGCTTAGCGTGACATTCGTCGTGGCTGTGGTGGGGAACCTGAGCGTGCTGCTGGCCATGTACATGAGCCGACGGAAGCCCTTGCGCATGCACCTGTTCATGAAACACCTGAGCCTCGCGGACTTGGCTGTGGCCTTTTTCCAGGTGCTGCCGCAGCTCTGTTGGGAGATCACCTTCCGCTTCTACGGGCCTGACTTCCTGTGTCGTATCGTCAAGCACCTGCAAGTGCTAGGGATGTTCGCGTCCACCTACATGATGGTGATGATGACGCTGGACCGCTACATCGCCATCTGTCACCCKATGCAGAACATTCACCAGCCCACGCAGCGCGCCTATATGATGATCGGGGCCACCTGGGTGTGTAGTCTTGCCCTGAGCATGCCCCAGTATTTTATCTTCTCACTGAGCGAGGTCCACCCGGGCTCGGCCGTGTATGACTGCTGGGGACATTTCATCCAGCCGTGGGGTGTGCGCGCCTACATCACCTGGATCACCGTGGGCATCTTCCTCGTGCCCGTGGCCGTGCTCATGCTCTGCTACGGCTTCATCTGCCGATCCATCTGGCTGAACATAAAGTACAAGACCCAGAAGAGCGCGATTGCGATGGCACTTGTGACCAAGAATAGGCTGATCGGGAAGAGTTCAGTCAGCAGCATCACCACCATCTCGCGCGCCAAGCTGCGCACAGTGAAGATTACTTTCGTGATCGTGCTGGCGTACGTGGTKTGCTGGGCTCCGTTTTTCACCGTACAGATGTGGTCGGTGTGGGATGAGAGCTTCTCGTGGGATGGTACGTGTTGTATTTGGGCTCTGAGCCGTGAGTTAGTGGCAGCGCGCGCTGGTGCCATGTCTCCGTTCATTGTGTTTTTAAACATTCCATTATAGCTTAGGCCTACTTACTCAATAATACGTTGGTAATAGTGCACAGCTTAAGCACATATTTCATGCATTACCCCAGGAGCTTCCCTAAAATCTGCTTCACTGCTCTCCAAATTTAGATAGCTTTTACGCAACAGTTTACCACGGATATAGTGAGACAAAAACTGTATRACTCCTTCTCAGATACATRGACCAAACTGAAACAAATAGACTATACAGACAGTCAAGACGTATTACTTAAGCTATAGACTGTGCAAACTGGAGTCCTGGGGTACATTATTGTGACMGCAATGGAATAACCGCGCACAAAAACATCTTACTGGAAGTAATTTGATGATCAGTTCTGTGCATGTAAGTTAACTCATAATTCATCGCCTTGATGAGGTCTGAATGTAGCTGATGTTATTCCTTCTGCTGTGGCTTGAATTATCGGACAGTGCGAAAGTATAGAAAAACARCAGAAACACCTAAAGAAGGGCATACATAAGTGTTAAACACGTGCCATTTAACGCAACCGTTGTACAGGCATGAAAGACAGTTGTGAAAACGACCATCGGTCTTAGTGCATTCATCAATCATCAGTTGTACATCCATTTTTAGACTTATAAGTGAAGATTACGTACCCACTGATTCTTGAAGAATATAACTCATAAATGCCTTATGAGCTTCGTTAAACTGTCGTACCACATTAGAACCGAAAACAWATGCTTGTTTTATGCCAATGTTGGTGAACAAAGTAAATGTAAACAAACACTGTATAGTCTAAAAAATATGGTTAAAACTACAGTGCCTTCGGAAAGTATTCAGACCCCTTGACTTATTCCAGGAGAGATGGATGCACTGACTCTGATCTCTCYTGGAGATCTCCAAACGTTAATTAAATATTTTGCTGGCGAGTCAGTGACCCTTCAGACCCAGTGGCTTGCCGAGACTCCCTCGATAATACGCATAAATAGTGTGTGCCACTGCTAGTAGATAAACAGAACAAGCTTGAATGTTTTTTCCTTCACTGACTGGCCGACACCCCCTCTCCCCCGTTTCTCTCTCCAGACTCCGAGAACACCGCAGTCACCATCTCGGCTCTGCTGGCCAGTCTGAATAGCTGCTGTAACCCGTGGATCTACATGATCTTCAGCGGCCACCTCCTCTCTGACATGGTCCACTGTCTGCCGTGCTGCCGGAGGCTGTTCCACATGTTCGGCCATCAGGACTCGAACAGCAGCATCCGCCGCACCACACTCCTGACCCGGGTACCACCCCCGGCCCTACCCCGGCGGAGCTCAGAGAAAAGCTCYTGCAAAGATTGTATTCACCACTCCCACAGGAACTGTCAATCAATCCCAGTGGAGTCTTGACCGCACGCACACACTAAACACTGTCCATATGGTTCAGTTTATGCGCCACAGCGACGACGGCTGTCRTACGTTAAGGGAGAGGCTTAATGGAAACAATGTGAACAGAGTCAGTGCATCCATCTGTCCTGTAGATTGTGTTTCTGCTCAGAGAGGTATTCAACACTCATCAATCCGTCAGTGGAAATGTGGCAGGCTATAACTAGGATATCCTGTCTCTTCTTGCTAAATGTGAACTGACACAGYCAGGAGGCATCTAAAACCCAGACACTACTAATATGTATGCTCTTACAGGCTCTTATGGGCCCAGACTCATGCAGCGATCAGAATCGTTGCCATTAACCAGTCATTCCAAATGAACCGAGAGGTCAGGTCTGTCAGTATGTGTTGTTCAGTAACTCATCATATGCCTAATATATGGTAATTGCAATTTTTAAATGACAGGTTGACTGTGACTTGATGATTGTRTGGTTATGTTTACGTTTACAGTACATTGTCCCATTAAAAATGGTTATAAACTGTTTTTAAAAGGTTTARTAAAAAACAATAATATACTGGAACACACCACTCTTCTCTCCCTTCATCACTCTCCCCCAATGGACCACTCTCTACCCCTCTCCCCATCAAGCCCTTCACTCCATCTTTGTGAAGTATGTTGTTGTTTCCTTCATTGACTCTCCATCATCCCTTAGGGTTTCCAGTCTGTGAGARTTGATAAGCTTGAAATTAGTCAGTTCGGTGTTGTGTATTCTGTGGGGAGTGTCGAGGCGGGAGACTGGCACCTTGGTCCCATTCCATTTKAAATACATTCCATTCTAAATACATTTAGATAAAAGCCATGCATCGACGTTTGATGTTATTGTAATCATATGACCATTTTAAAATGTACAGTGTATACTAAATGAAATATCACTATTTCAAATCATCAAATGTTATTTGTCATGTTGTAGTGGTCTGGGTGTAGCTGGTGCAGAGGAGTCAGGCGCAGGACAGCAGAGATGAGTAACACAAGTAACTTTACTGAAATATTCCAATAACATGCGTAATACCGCCACAATAACGGACGAACATACATAAAAAACAACACGCACAAAACAATGGGGAAAACAGAGGGTTAAATAATGAACATTTAATTGGGAATTGAAACCAGGTGTGTAAACAAAGACAAACAAATGGAAAATTAAAGTAGATCAGCCGAACGCCGCCCGAACAAGGAGAGGACCGACTTCGGCGGAAGTCGTGTCACATATGCGCCGAATACAACAGGTGCAGACCTTACAGTGAAATGCTAACTTACAAGCCCTTAATCAACAATGCAGTTTTAAGAAAAAAAAGTGTTAAATAAAACATTTAAATAATTTAACAGCAGCAGTAAAATAACATTTACATTTACATTTAAGTCATTTAGCAGACGCTCTTATCCAGAGCGACTTAACAAATTGGTGCATTCACTTATGATATCCAGGTGGAAAACCACTTTACAATAGTGCATCTAACTCTTTAAGGGGGGGTTTAGAACAGGATATACTTTATCCTAATCTAGGGTATTCCTCTAAAGAGGTGGGGTTTTCGGTGTCTCCGGAAGGGTGGTGATTGACTCCGCTACCTGGCGTCGTGAGGGAGTTTGTTCTACCATTGGCGTGCCAGAGCAGGAACAGTTTTTGACTGGGCTGAGCGGGAACTGTCTTCCTCAGAGGTAGGAGGCTGAGCAGGCCAGAGGTGGATGAACGCAGTGCCGCTTTGTTTGGGTGTAGGGCCTGATCAGAGCCTGAAGGTACGGAGGTGCCGTTCCCCTCACAGCTCCGTAGGCAGCACCATGGTCTTGTAGCGGATGCGAGCTTCAACTTGGAAGCCAGTGAGAGAAGCGGAGGAGCGGGGTGACGTGAGAGAATTGGGAAAGTTGAACACCAGACGGGCTGCGGCGTTCTGGATGAGTTTAGGGGTTTTAATGCACAGGCAGGGAGCCCAGCCAACGCGAGTTGCATAATCCAGACGGGAGATGAACAAGTGCTGATTAGGACCTGCTGCCGCTTCCTGCGTGGGCAGGGTCCGTACTCTGCGAATGTGTATGAAGCAATGACCTACGGAACGGGTCACGCCTTGATGTTAGTTGAGAACGACATGGCGTGTTGTCCAGGATCACGCCAAGGTTTTTAGCACTCTGGGAGGAGGACACAATGGAGTTGTCAACCGTGATGGCAGAGATCAATGGACGGGGCATCCTTCCCCCGGGAGGAAGAGCACTCCGTCTTGCGAGGTTCAGCTTAGGTGGGATCCGTCCATCACACACTGATATGTTGCCGACATGCAGAGATGCGATCACACACTGGGGTTCAGAGGGGGAAAGGAGAAAGATTAAGTTGTGTGCTCGTCTGCCATAAGCCAATGACTAGGAGAGAACCATGTGAGGATATGACAGAGCAAGTGACATTGGTGTATAGCGAGAATAGGCAGAGGGCCTAGAAACAGAGCCCTGGGACACCAGTGGTGAGCAGCCACGTGGTGCGGAACAGATTCTCGCAACGCACTGGTAGGAGCGACCTTCAGGTACGGACGCAATCCAAGCGTGGCGCGCCGGAGATTGCCCAGCTCGGAGAGGGTGGAGAAAGGAGGACTGCAAGTTCACAGTATCAACAGGCAAGCCGATAAGTCTCGAAAGGATGAAGAGCAGAGGAGAGAGAGTTAGCTTTAGCAGTGCGGAGCGCCTCCGTGACACAGAGAAGATATATAATATAATAATAATAATAATATATAATAACAGTAGCGAGGCTATATACAGGGGTACCGGTACAGAGTCAATGTGTGTGGGCACAGGTTAGTCGAGGTAATTGAGGTAATATGAACTTGTAGGTACACTTAAAGTGAGTATGCATGGATAATAAACAGAGAGTTGCAGCAGTGTAAAAGAGGGGTGTGGGGACATTGCAAATAGTCTGGGTAGCCATTTGATTAGCTGTTCAGGCGTGTTATGGCTTGGGGGTAGAAGCTGTTAAGAAGCCTTTTGGACCTAGACTTGGTGCTTTAGTACAGCTTGCCGTGCGGTAGCAGAGAGAACAGTCTATGACTAGGTTGGATAAATATACTGGGGAAAATAAGCGCACCTGGTGGGAGTGGAGACAATCACAGAGACAGGTGAAACAGATCAGGGCGTGACACCGTAGTGCCTTGTGGTCGGAGGCCGAGCAGTTGCCATACCAGGCAGTGATGCAACCAGGCAGGATGCTCTCGATGGTGCAGCTGTAGAACGTTTTGAGTGTCTTTTCAGTCTCCTGAGGTGGAATAGGCTTTGTTGTGCCCTCTTCATGACTGTCTTGGTGTGTTTGGACCATGTTAGTTTGTTGGTGATGTGGACACCAAGGAACTTGAAGCTCTCAACCTGCTCCATTACAGCCCCTTCGATGAGAATGGGGGCGTGCTTGGTCCTCCTTTTCCTGTAGTCCACAATCATCTCCGTTGTCTTGATCACGTTGAGGGATAAGTTGTTATCCTCGCACCACACGGTCAGGTCTCTGACCTCCTCCCTATAGGCTGTCTCATCGTTGTCTGTGATCAGGCCTAACACTGTTGTGTCGTCGGAAAACTTAATGATGGTGTTGGAGTCGTGCCTGGCCATGAAGTCATGAGTGAACAGGGAGTACAGGAGGGGACTGAGCACGCACACCTGAGGGGCCCCCGTGAAAATCAGTGTGGCAGATGTGTTGTTACCTACCCTTACCACCTGGGGGTGGCCCATCAGGAAGTCAGGGATCCAGTTGCAGAGGGAGGTGTTTAGTCCCAGGACCCTTAGCTTAGTGATGAGCCTTGAGGGCACTATGGTGTTGAATGCTGCGCTGTAGTCAATAAATAGCATTCCCACACAGGTGTTCCTTTTGTCCAGGTGGGAAAGGGCAGTGTGGAGTGCAATATAAATTGCATCATCTGTGGATCTGTTGGGGTGGTATGCAAATTGGAGTGGGTCTAGGGTTTCTGGGATAATGGTGTTGATGTGAGCCATGACCAGACTTTCAAAGCATTTCATGGCTACAGACGTTAGTGCTACGTGTCGGTAGTCATTTAGGCAGGTTATCTTAGTGTTCTTGGGAACAGGGACTATGGTGGTCTGCTTGAAACATGTTGGTATTACAGACTCAGTCAGGGACAGGTTGAAAATGTCAGTGAAGACACTTGCCAGTTGGTCAGTGCATGCTCGCAGTAGTAGTACAATTCATTCTTAGTCCTGTATTGACGCTTTGCCTGTTTGATTGTTCGTTGGAGGGTATAGCGGGATTTCTTATAAGTTTCTGGGTTAGAGTCCCGCTCCTTGAAAGCGGCAGCTCTACCCTTTAGCTCAGTGCAGATGTTGTTTGTAATCCATGGCTTCTGGTTGGGGTATGTAAATCCGTTTTCACTGTGGGGGACGACGTCATTGATGCACTTATTGATGAAGCCAGTGACTGATCTGCTGTACTCAATGCCATCAGAAGAATCTCTGAACTTTTCCAGTCTGTGCTATCAAAACAGCCCTGTAGCTTAACATCTGCGTCATCTGATCACTGCTTTATTGACCGAGTCACTGGTGCTACCTGCTTTAGTTTTTGCTTGTGAGCAGGAATCAGGAGGATAGAATTATGGTCAGATTTGCCAAATGGAGGCCGAGGGAGGGCTTTGTACACGTTCCTGTGTGTGTAATAAAGATGGTATAGAGTTTTTTTCCTCTGGTTGCACATTTAACATGCTGGTAGAAATGAGGTAAAATGGATTTAAGTTTCCCTGCATTAAAGTCCCCGGCCACTAAGAGCGCTGCCTCTGGATGAGCGTTTTCCTGTTTGCTTATGACCGTATACAGCTCATTGAGTATGTTCTTAGTGCCAGCATCGGTTTGTGGTGGTAAATAGACAGCTACGTACGAATAATATAGATGAAAACTCTCTTGGTAAATAGTGTGGTCTACAGCTTATCATGAGATACTCTACCTCAGGCAAGCAAAACCTTGGGACTTCGTTACTATTAGATTTCGTGCACCAGCTGTTGTTAACAAATAGACACAGACCACCAACTCTTGTCTTACCGGAGGCGGCTGTTCTATCTTGCCGATGCAGCGTAAACCCCGTCAGCTGTGTGTCATTCATGTCTTCGTTCAGCCACTACTCGGTGAAACATAAGATATTACAGTTTTTAATGTATGGTTGTTAGGATATTCGTGATCGTAGTTCGTCTATTTTTTTATCCAATGATTGTACATTGGCTAATAGGAATGATGGTAGAGGCAAATTACCCACACACCGTCGGATCCTTACAAGGCACCCCTACCTAAGTCCCCTATATCTCTGTCTCTTTGTCATGTGAATCACAAGGATTTGGGCCGACCCGTCAGTGAAAAAAATCTTTGTCCAGTACGAGGTGAGTAATCGCTGTCCTGATATTTAGAAGCTCTTTTCGGTCATAAGAGACATTGGCAGAAACATTATGTACAAAATAAGTTACAAATAACGCAACAAAAAAACACACAATAGCACAATTGGTTAGGAGACCATAAAAAGACAGCCATCTTCTCCGGCGCCATTATACATGCCATTATATTTGCCATCTCAATGTGACCTCTTTCACCTGTACATATTATGTCTGAGATTGTAGGACATATGCTGTAAAGATATGGAATATATAATGCGATCTGGCACGAGACTATATGTTTTCATATGTCACAAGAGCTCCACACCTAAACCTAGGCTTATACCAGTTATTCTAAACATGTACTTACAGAGAGTTTCCTTTAATAACGGATGTTTATATTAGACTTAGTTTACATATCAAGTACATATTCAACAGAGAGGGAGAGGCAGAGAGAGAGATTGTGTGTCTGCTTGTGTGACATTAAGAGCAGGTACAATCCATACACAGCCATGTTACAGTACCATTTTGACTATGTATTGATATCACATACAGTGCACTCTGCTTATAGTGAATGCAGTTTTAGTGATAGTGATCAAGTTGTCCTGCTCTGATGTAAATCCCTATAATGAGAGTGGACTGTACTCTGTACCCTTCTCTCTTGCGGTATGGAAGACAGGTCAGCTGGGGCTCAGCGGGCACCACTAAACCTCACCTAGTCCTCTCCTCATCCCAAGCCACAGCCACATGCAATGTTACAACACGTTACTCCTCTCAGTTAACACTTGGATCACAAGGCTCCCCCACAGGATCCCTCTGTCACAGTGTCATAAGAACGGGACCAAGGCGCAGCGCGGTTGTAGTTCCACATATTTATTTCAAAAGTGGAAACTTAAAGCAAAAAAACAAAAGCAAAAAACGAACAACGAAACGTGACTACGTGGTGCACAGGCACAAACACAAAATAATATCCCACAAATGCAAGGTGGGGAAAAGCCTACCTAAATATGATCCCCAATAGAGGCAACGATTACCAGCTGCCTTTAATTGGAAACCACACAACAACAACCTAGAAATCTATAAACTAGATAACCCCCCAGTCACGCTCTGACCTAAACACCATAGAGAACCGAGGGCTCTCTATGGTCAGGGCGTGACACCCTCCCATCTGGATGCAGTATGCCGTCCCTCTCATTTCGGTGAGGAGTGAGGGATTTCTACAAGGTCATCCTGATCTGGCTGAAATGAGAGTTCGGATCAAACCGTAATCACAACCTAGCAATAACTAATAAGAAAAGATAGGCAGGGGAGGCGGGACTAGGGGTATGGGTATATAGCGCAGCCTATCAGTGCTGAGGGTGGAGCTCTAAAAGTTCTAAAAGACCCTAAAGTCATCTACGGTACTCTGAGTGGTTCCCAAGGTGAAGACCACAACACCACTGGTGGAAAAAGTACCCAATTGTCATCCTTGAGAAAAGGCATAGATACATTAATAGAAAGTTACTCATGTAAAAGTGTAAGTCAGCTAGTAAAATATTACTTGAGTATAAGTCTAAAAGTATTTGGTTAAATATACTTAAGTATAAAAGTAAAAGTAAAAATCACTTAAAAGCAGACGACCGTTTTCTTGTTTAATCATTTACGGATAGCCGGGGGCACACTCCAACACTCAGATTATTTACAAAAGATGCATTTGTGCTTAGTGAGTCCGCCAAGCCAGAAGCAGTAGGGAAGACCACGTGTTCTCTTGATAAGTGCGTGAATTTGACTATTTTCCTGTCCTGTAAGTATTTAAAAGTCCTTCTGGTTGTCAGGAAAAATGTATGGAGTAAAAAGTACAATATATTTCTTTAGGAATGTAGTGAAGTAAAGTAAAAGTAGTCAAAAATATAAATACTAAAAGTAAAGAACAGATACCCAAAAACGAACTTAAATAGTACTTTAAAGTATTTTTACTAAGTTATTTTACACCACTGCCACACACACATATTCATCAGTACTCTATAACAGGGGTTCCCAAATTTTTCACTGGGGGGGAACATTCCGTGCGCCGCAAGTCTCTATTTCTATGAGCACAAACACTGTTCATGACACAAAAAGTTCACACCCCTATTGTTGGTTTTAAGGTTTTTGCATGTTTAAGCTTATTTCCTGGCAATTCTAACACATTTTGTCATGGGGTGCAGAGAACATTTTGCAGTTTTAAAGCTAACTTTATTGCAATTCCATACATTTTTGCCATGTCCAATGTGTATTCTTTTGATATTTGAGTGAAATTCAAAATTACAACAAAATCTATGGGCTAAAAAAACTAGCAAAAAAAACATTGCTCAGCAGCGGTTAGATGATCTGCAATTTCTGATATTATAAGTTATGAATGACTGACATGACAGAGGAAACTGATGATGCACTACCAAATGTCGAAATAGCACCTTGTGCATTCTACTGTTACAACTTCCAAGAGTAATTTGAAAGCCGGAATGCCCCCCAATAAGATAATAATACCCCACAAGGGGAGGCTGCCGACCCTCCTGTGGCCCCATTTGCGATCCACTGATCTGATTCAGTCAGAAGGTGTTTGAGGGTGGGGATGTGGTAGGGATGGGGGCAAGGATGTAGAGGGGCCTCTCATTTCCCCTGGGGTAATCGGATTAGTTTGGCTAGTGATTCACTAAGGTCACTGAGTTCTCCCTGTCCTTATGTTGCCCTGTTCCTCAGGTGTGTGTGTGTTGTGTATGTAAGACTGTGCGTGTCTGCCTACTCCCTTCATAGGGTCAAGTTCACATTCCAAAATGTGCTGCTGTGTCTGTGTTTCCTAAAGAAACACAACACACGACCCAGGGCGGCAGGTAGCCTAGCGGTTTAGCGCATTGAGCCAGTAACCAAAAGGTTGCTTTCTGAAGTTCCCGAGTCAACATAGTGAAAAATCTGTCCAGGTGCCCTTGAGGAAGGCACGTAACCTACATTTTCTCCAGGGTTACTGTTGATAATGGCAGACACTGGCCGTGACCCCACTCTCAAGGGTGTCTCGGGGGTTGGGGTATCCAAAAAAAACAATTTCCAATTCACACATGCATATAATACACACGTGTACATGTGTGAAATAGGACAAATATAAGCACCCACCTAAATATTATTATCATTATCAGTAGCCTAGAGGTTAAGAGCGTTGGGCCAGTGACCGAAAGATCACTGGTTCAAATCACAGAGCCGACTAGGTGAAAAATCTGTTGATGTGTCCTTGAGCAAGGCACTTAACCCTAATTGCTCCTATAAGTCGCTCTAGATAAGAACATCTGCTAAATGACTCAAATTTAAAAAAAAAAATAATCAGGATGTGTGGACTGTAGGGTCCAAAAGGAGGAGGGGGTCTGTTCTTTGGTCTTGGGGAACTGCAGGGAGACTCGGGTGTCTCTCAGGGACTGATGTACACAAGCTGAGTGGGGTRAAGAAGAAGGGTATACTGACTTACTACACCACAATGTCACAACACTCCATTGATGATCATCATCATCACTTACATATCAAATTCAGTCCAGCATCTACATATAGGCTATTCCATATCCKTCCCCTGCCGTCTCTGAACTTCAACATGACCCCCTTCACAATATATAGACAACATGCACTGATACAAACTCTAGATCTACGAGACAAGCACTGGCTGACACCAACAGAGCTCTGGGTAATGCAACGCCAGRGATGCCCAGTCAGAAAGGGAAACGCTGGGGGGGTCAAAGGTCAGCACACTGGTACTTTAAAATTACTGGACTCTCTCAGAGAGAAAGGTTGAGCCAGTTATGAGACCACATGTAGAGAGGGAGAAGAAGTGAGAGAGAAGGGAGAGATTGATAGAGATAAGAAGAGAGTGAGTGTAGTGTTCTGCACAGTGAAGGCATAGAATAAGACCTGTGTTAAACCTTGATTGACCACTCAGATGACGTCATTATTATTTTGTATCTCTCGMGCTTGACTTTCACAAAACTTATTGAAATGGTACTCCTGCGTCCCACTTGGTTATTTTGTGTTGTAAAAGTTACTCAACAAACACATTACACACAGAGAGGAGAGAGAGAGAGCTGGCCCAGTCTCTGGGGTCGAGGGTGTACAGGGTCCAGGCGGGCGGACGGTCTCCTGAGAATGGATGCTATGTCCCACTAGGAAGCCGAACAGAACAGGACAGGAAAAGGACATACATTGTTTTGGAGGCAGGAAGTACAGATGGCAGTGGAGATGGAATGGCCCCAAGAATTTAATTGTAAAGACATTAGGGTGGAGTCACATTACGCCTAAGACCAAAATGGCATATATCTAAACTATACATCGCACTCAGTCCGTCTTTTATAGGTCTGTCAATCTCTCTCGCTCTCCCCATACCCCTCTATTTGTCTCTCTGTCTACCCTACTCTCTTTCGCTCACTCTCCCTTTTACTCTCCTCCTCTCTACAGTTTGTAACCATTCCAGTCTGTTTTTTTTTATTTCCCTCAGTTTCTCCTTCCNAACATTCCGTGCGCGCAAGTCATCTATTTCTATGAGCACAAACACTGTTCATGACACAAARAGTTCACACCCCTAYTGTTGGTTTTAAGGTTTTGCATGTTTAAAGCTTATTTCCTGCAATTCTACACATTTTGTCATGGGGTGCAGAGAACATTTGCAGTTTKAAAGCTAAYTTTATTGCAATTCCATACATTTTGCCATGTCCAATGTGTATTCATTTGATATTTGAGTGATTCAAACATTACAACAAAATCTATGGGCTAAAAAACCTAGCAAAAAAAACATTAGCTAAGCAGCGGTTAGATGATCTGCACATTTCTGATTATAAGTTATAAATAGCTCTCTAAGGTATGCAATGACTGACATGACAAGAGGAAAACTGATGATGCACTACCAAATGTCGAAATAGCACCTTGTGCATTCTACTGTTACAACTTCCAAGAGTAATTTGAAAGCCGGAATGACGTGTGATGGGTGGGATGTGGTAGGATGGGGCCAAGGTTGTAGAGGGGGCTCTCATTTCCCCTGGGGTAATCGGATTAGTTTGGCTAGTGATTCACTAAGGTTCACTGAGTTCTCCCTGTCCTTATGTTGCCCTGTTCCTTCAGATGTGTGTGTGTGTGTGTGTAAGACTGTGCGTGTCTGCCTACTCCCTTACTAGGGTCAAGTTCACATTCCCAAAATGTGCTGCTGTGTCTGTGTTTCCTAAAAGAAACACACACACACGACCCAGGGCGGCATGTAGCCTAGCGGTTAGCGCATTGAGCCAGTAACCAAAAGGTTGCTTTCTGAATTCCCGAGTCAACATAGTGAAAAATATTGTCCAGGTGCCCTTGAGCAAGGCACGTAACCCTAATTTCTCCAGGGTTACTGTTGATAATGGCAGACACTGGCCGTGACCCCAGAGGGTGTCTCGGGGGTTGGGGTATCCAAAAAAAACAATTTCCAATTCACACATGCATATAATACACACGTGTACATGTGTGAAATAGGACAAAATATTATTATCATTATCTGTAAGCCTAAGGTTAAGCACGTTGGGCAAGTGACCGAAAGATACACTGGTTCAAATTACAGAGC
>NC_036864.1:3237913-3262066 GCF_002910315.2 Salvelinus sp. IW2-2015
TAAGTTGTAGTGTCACAGTTCTGGATAGGTATCGTTCTGTTCTTTCAGGTAAGGGCCTATCTTACTTCTAATGGGGACAATTGGTTTGGTCTATAGAGATTGCATATGTCTTGTGTACCTTGATGTTATACACTGTCGAGCAATGGTGTTGGTGGATATACCCTATAAATGTGAATTTGCTGTCTCGGAAGCAACGTCAGCACAAGAACTGTTCGGCGGGACTCTATCATTCATGAAATGGTTTCTAATGTCGAGCAGCAAAGGCGCAAGCCTAAGAGCACTATGGGCAATGACTGGAGTGGTGGTAAAGAGTGGCGTAAAGACTCGCACCATTTGACTCTGGAGCAGTGGAAAACGCCATCTCTGGAGTTGAGGAATCATGAATGGTGGAGGAGGAATAATGTCTGGCGGCGTTTCTGGTTCGGGCTAGACCCCCACCCCTTAGTTCTAGTGAAGGGAAATCTTAAAGCTACAGCATTCAATGACATTCTCTGGGACGCATCTTGACAAACTTAGATTAAAATAGTTGGTTAGGGTGCTCTTTCACACTGATTTTATGAGATCATCAGCAATCAGGAACAACTCATGATCATGTAATAAACATGGGATTGGATGAGTGCTTTCCTTATCACCAGTCACTTTAAGAGCAGTTTTCCCCCAGTGCTGTGCATATAGCCTATATTGTATACCATGCGCGCCAGCGGTCGCCGCTGGTGATTTGCATAAAGTTGGGAAAAGTTTACATTTTTCACCGCCTCCCACCGTCCCCTGCCCTCTCTGCTTTCCTTCCATTGAAATTAATGGGATGCGAAAGCTTTTTCGAAATCGGACACTGTGGTTGGATTAACGAGAATTGTATCTTTAAAATGGTGTCTAATACTTGTATGTTTGAGAAAATTGAATTATGAGATTTCTGTTGATTGAATTTGGCGCCCTGCAATTTCATTGGCTGTTGGCGAGAGCTTCCGCTAGCGGAAACCCCAGTCCTAGACAGGTTAGAGCAGATTTTCCCCAGTGCTGTGCATAGCCTATATTGTATACCATGCGCGCCAGCGGTCGCCGCTGGTGATTTGCATAAAGTTGGGAAAAGTTTATATTTTTCACCGCCTCCCACCACCCAAAGGTCCCCTGCCCTCTCTGCTTTCCTTCCATCGAAATTAATGGTAAGCGGTGTTTCACCGCGCGGCCTCGTGTGCTAGTGTATCATGAGGGTAGACTTTTGAGGTTAATTATCATTTTATATTACTTGAGGCACTTTTATTTTGAAAATGTCCAAAATTCAGAGACCCGTGAGTACAGTTTTAGTGTTGCTGACTGACGCTGATTAAGCAGACCTTCTTACCAAACAGTGCATAAACCCCTTCATTGTGTGGATTTCATCAACGTTGCCTACGTTCTTATTAACCGGTGAAGTAAGTAACAGGTCTTTGAAAAAAATCTTGCCGCCTTTATGAAGGTGAATCATGCATAGGTCTACAGTTCATCGCTATGGGTTTCTAGTTGCTGCAACTTTGTGAGCAGTGCCGCACAGACTTTCTACTTTCCTGCACGTGTAAATTTGTCTACTCTCACCAGAATTATGTAACTACACCGCGGTTTTCTATGTCAGCATGTCTCTGACTTGTCATTGTTGAATAACTCAGTTTAGGTAAATGTGGACTCGAAGTTTGAAGCGAATGTGACTCGTAGACAATTTTGTTCTGTCGTCAATCAGTTATCACAGGTTAAAGGCAGGACAAATGGGATGTCAATCCCAACATCTTTACCAATTTTCGGTTGTTTCTGTCTTCTCTTTTTCTACAGGTGTTTGTCCACAATGGTTGGGACTTTCCCGCTGCTGTCAGTGCAGCCAACGCGGGGGCTCGTGGATGAGAAGATCCAGGTAGTTGTGAGGAATTTACCTCCAGCGCTCTGTGACACTACATTCCCTTCATCGCTCTGAGGATAAGGACCTTTGGGAGGCGTTCGGCCATTACACCAGCGACSGCCAAGGCACGGTGACAGGTAGGTTTTTGACCGTAGACCGGGCTTACAGACCGTGTTCTTGGATGTAGCCTTGGCCTAACTTCTGTATGAAATCCCACTTGTTTACACGTTGTCCCGTGGTCGCAATAATATCAACACGCGCTGTCAATACACAGAAGTATATATATTTTTAAAATGCATATTTAGTTAAAAGAAATTCATTTAGCAGGCAATATTAACTAGGGAAATTGTGTCACTCTCTTGCGTTCAGTGCAAGCAGCGTCAGGTATATGCAGCAGTTGGCTGCCTGGCTCGTTGCGAACTGTGTGAAGACCATTTTCTCCTAACAGACCGTAATTAATTTGCCAGAATTTTACACGAAAAGCAATATTTAGAATAGGGTTGCCACCCGTTTGATAAATTATGGAACGTTCATATTTCACTGAAATAATAAATTTTGTTTTCGAAATGATAGTTTCCGGATTTTACCTACTATAATGACCTAAGTTTGTATTTCTGTGTTTCTTATTTTTAATTAAGTCTATGATTTGATAGAGCAGTCTGACACAGCTCTGTTTGACTTCAAGCCTATCAACTCACGAGATTAGGCTGGCATACTGAAGTGTCTATAAGAACATCCAACAGGCAAGGTATATGAAATACAAATGTATAGAGAGAATATAATTTTATAATTCTTATAATAACTACAATCAAAACTCCTTAACTGGGAATATTGAAAACTCATGTTAAAAGGAACACCAGCTTTCATATGTTTCATATTCTAGTAAGAAAGTTAAAATAAGTGTTCATTCAGTATGTTATAATGTCATTATTACAAATACACTGCTCAAAAAATAAAGGGAACACTAAACTAAACACATCCTAGATCTGAATGAATGAAATATTCTTATTAAATACTTTTTTCTTTACATAGTTGAATGTGCTGACAACAAAATCACACAAAAATGACACATGAAATCAAATTTATCAACCCATGGAGGTCTGGATTTGGAGTCACACTCAAAATTAAAGTGGAAAAAACCACACTACAGCTGATCCAACTTTTAATGTCCTTAAACAAGTCAAATGAGGCTCAGTATTGTGTGTGGCCTCACGTGCCTTATGGAACCTCCCTACAACGCCTGGGCATGCTCCTGATGAGGTGCGGAGTGTCTCCTTGAACATCTCCTCCAGACCTTGACTAAAGCATCCGCCAACTCCTGGACAGTCTGTGGTGCAACGTGGCATTGGTGGATGGAGCGAGACATGATGTCCCAGATGTGCTCAATTGGATTCAGGTCTGGGGAACGGGTGGCCAGTCCATAGCATCAATGCCTGCCTCTTGCAGGAACTGCTGACACACCAAGCCACATAGGGTCTAGCATTGTCTTGCATTAGGAGGAACCCAGGCCAACCGCACAAAGATATGGTCTCACAAGGTCTGAGATCTCATCTCGGTACTAATGGCAGTCAGGCTACCTCTGGCGAGCACATGGAGGGCTGTGCGGCCCCTCAAAGAAATCCACCCCACACCATGACTGACCCACCACCAAACCTCATGCTGGAGGATGTTGCAGGCAGCAGAACGTTCTCCACGGCGTCTCCAGACTCTGTCACGTCTGTCACGTGCTCCAGTGTGAACCTGCTTTCATCTGTAGAGCACAGGGCGCCAGTGGCAATTTGCAATCTTGGTGTTCTCTGGCAAATGCCAAACGTCCTCACGGTGTTGGGCTGTAAGCACAACCCCCACCTGTGGACGTCGGGCCTCAACCACCCTCATGGAGTCTGTTTCTGACCGTTTGAGCAGACATGCACATTTGTGGCCTGCTGGAGGTCATTTGCAGGCTCTGCAGTGCTCCTCCTGCTCAAAGGTGGGAGTAGCGGTCCTTCTGCTGGGTTGTTGCCCTCCTACGGCCTCCTCCACGTCTCCTGATGTACTGGCCTGTCTCCTGGTAGCGCCCTCCATGCTCTGACACTACGCTGACGACACAGCAAACCTCTTGCCACAGCTCGCATTGAGTGGCATCCTGGATGAGCTGCACTAACTGAGCCACTTGTGTGGTTGTAGACTCCGTCTCATGCTACCACTAGAGTGAAGCACCGCCAGCATTCAAAAGTGACCAAAACATCAGCCAGAAAAATTTAAAATTTATTGTCAATCAGAAATGTATGTCAATCAGTGTGCTTCCTAAGTGGACAGTTTGATTTCACAGAAGTGTGATTGACTTGGAGTTACATTGTGTTGTTTAAGTGTTCCCTTTATTTTTTTGAGCAGTGTATATAAAATCGGAAGATTAACAGTATCAGCCTTTTTTGTCCTCCAATAATCGGTATCGGCGCTAAAAAATCATAATCAGTCAACCTCTACAACTGACTTCTCTGAAAAAATTAGCTCCGAGTAATACTTTTTTTTTTGAATGGTCATCCATCTCTGAAGTCCAAGTCAGGAACTTGAGCTCTCTTTTTTTTATTTTTAATAGTTGCTAAGGATGCCAGTCTTGAGGAACATATGAAGGAGCAGAGCCCATGGTCTACTGTGGAGCATGCAGCCTGTTCCAGGTAGTCGGACAGCCTCAGGTAACACACCAATGCGTCTCAATATTTGGGTCAATTTTACATAGGAAAAACACAATTTAGGGGACCAGGCCCGGCTGGATTAGTCAAATAAACTCTCTCTGTCTCTCAGGTTGAGAAAGATGGATGTCCTCACTCCTAGGGTGTACACATCTTCTGTGTACAGTGGCACATGACTGAGGGGGTGCTTCAGCAAGCAGTCTCCCCTAGCGACGTTGTCACAGAACGATGGACCACAGCACCGGTGTGTGCCGAATTGAATCAGGAACATGGAGTCCGAGGACCCTCCTTTTTACCCCAGTCCCGGACCCTTCCCTGGGTTGATATGTGGTGGGAGGTGGGGGCTGGAGGTCCGCTCCGCCTCCTGGCGTCATACGGTTTTGTTTCCATGGCGCTAGAGTACCTTTCCCATGACAAGAACAGAACCTCAGACATCGAATCAAAAACCTACTTTGAGGTGAATATCATACTGTGTGCCTACAAGCTGTGCATGTCTTAATGTTCAGAAATGGCCCTGAGAGGGCATTGTCCTCCTGTGACCATTTACCCAGACTGTTATATCACATCATATTGCATCCTTATCACTTGAACTCTATCTCTCTGTTATGTAGAAAGCATTCAGGATTGTGCAGGAGCACCCTCTGGTGATGAAGGACAGAGTTGCTCTGTTTGGTCTCTCCTTAGGCACGTCAGTTGCCCTCAACTTGGCAGCCTACTCCAAAGACATCAGCGTGAGCCTCTCCCTCCCATTCTCATCTTTTTCCTCCAGATTGGGGCTTTGTATTTATAGAGTGAATTCAGATTCAGTAATCTTTATTGTCCCAACACTGACCATGTGTATATGCTTATGAGTCTCTTTAGTGTGTAAACAATAAATACTGTGTGTATTCCAGCCCAGATGCTGTGTGTGTATCAGTGGGAGTCACGTCAACCCGGTTAACAAGGCTATCGGCAAAGTGTTTAGAAAGATGAACGAGTGAGTGGTGTGTGTATGAAAAATAAACCCAAATCTGTTCAAAGTGAAGGTGTAAAGTACCGTGATTATGATCTTGTGACATACAGCCCAAATGAAGAAAGAGACTAAAAACATAATTATTTATTGCCAGAGATGGGTATAAGACCCGATTTGATGAAGAGGGCCATGTGGTCTGGAGAGACATCATTCTGCCTATCCCAACCGACCTTGGAGAGAAAGTGGATGTAAGTCAACACAAAAAAACACACACAAAGTGGGTTTGTTTACTCATTGTCGTGTCTTCTGACAGATGGGGAGGATAAAGTGTCCATTGATGTTGGTCGTCGGGGAGGATGATCAGAACTGGGCCACAGTGGAGTCTGCCAAGGACGTGAGTACACACACAAACATGATTACAAGCTTCCTATGAAATCAATAATTGTGATTGATGCTTAATGTGACCTCTGACCTGCAGATGACCCAGATGATGTGTGCAGCGGGTAACAAGCACCTACTGACCATTCTACAATACCCTGATGCTGGACACCTCATTGAGCCGCCCTACACACCCCACTTCAGAGCCAGCAACTTCATAGTGCAGCAAACNAGCACCTACTGACCATTCTACAATACCCTGATGCTGGACACCTCATTGAGCCGCCCTACACACCCCACTTCAGAGCCAGCAACTTCATAGTGCAGCAAACACGACAGAAAGGTACTGTACACACAACTCACACCTATAGTATACACACCTGAACTAAGATATTATTTATATATATATAAAACCAATTCTTTACTCCCAATGTAACTAATGATTGTGTGTGTGTTGCAGTGATCATGTTGTGGGGAGGGTACACCAAGCCGCATGCCGTTGCTCAGGAAGACTGTTGGGAAAAGAGCCTTATCTTCTTACGGCAACACCTCTACCCCAGCCCTGACTCTGTCCCTAAGGCCAAACTGTGATGTCACACCCAAAGAGCATCAAGGACCTAGTATGATTGACTAAGCTATAACTTAAAAAAATAAAAATACATTAACACTTAAAATATAAAGTCTAAGCCTTTTGGGGGGTGGGAGGGTTCTTCTAAGCTAACATGGAATTGTTTTGGTCATACCATAGATCATTTAGCCATTTGAATTTTAGGACTCCTTTAAGCCGGGTGTTACACTATACTATTTTGGCCCCGATTTAGCTGTCCCAGACAAGCTTTTGAAATTGAAGACCAAATCCCCATGTCGTTGACTACTCGAGGCGTTTGGCCGTCACGACACTCGTTTGATGTGAGCGGGTCAGATACAATATCTGAGGGCTACTGATCTCATCTTTGACCAGTCCTAGACGCCCCGATATTTTCAAACATGTTTGATAATGCCCCAAAGGGGTTTCAAACTCACAGCTGTCATACTGTGCAGTCTTTGGGTTTACCGCCTTAGTGATAGCAGTAAGGGTAAAGACAGCTTTTTGACAAGACCACGAGTGTCTTGACTTATTTTGTGCACGTTGTGGTGGGATTTTTGGCCTTCCAAAAATTAGTAAATTAGTTAGAGCTAATACTCCAAAAACAAGAAGCTCCAAACCTCTGTCAATAACAGCTAATTTTCAGTGTTCCCCTCCCCACTCAGACCACTCCCAGACAGTCCTAGCAATCCCAGACAGTCCTAGAAATTGTAATTTGCAAAGAAGCAATTTTATCCAATTGGTAGTTAGTCTAATCCCATCGCTGCAACTCCCCTATGGACTCTGGAGGCGACGGTCGAGAGCCATGCGTCCTCTGAAACACAACCCTGCCAAGCCACACTGCTTCTTGACACACTGATCACTTACAAGGAAATCCCGGTCGGTCAAACCCTCCCCTAACCCGGACCAATTGTGCACCACCTCGTGGGTCATGGCCGGCTGTGACACAGCCCGGGATCTGTGGCGGCTGAATCAGAATTAGTTGGGTAACATAGATAATATGCTTATGTGAGATACTTGTCATTAGAATGTCTAATTTTAGACTATACTGTTGGCAGTTGCACTTTTCCCTTCTCAGCTACTACTGTCATACAGTAGTACGCTTAGTTTTTGTTGTCATAGGCTACCTAGCAAAAATGCTTGCTAGCCTAACTTCCTCACCTGGACAACAATGAACCAGCGAAGTTAGCGTGAGCCTACATATTGAACTTCAATCATTTCAGGCCAGTGGCACAACATTAATTTATGGTTAGATCAGATTCGCCATCATAATCATTGGCCTGTACAAAGAATTAGGCCAAATCCCCATCTCCATCCATGGCTTAGGAAAGGGCTAATTTAGCAAGCTAGCTACTGCAGGACAACACCACAAGCAGACCAGAAACAGACAGTTTTTCTGAAAATTACATTTAGCTTAGAAATTAATTTGATTAGTGTGACAAATCCAAACTGGCCTCCCATGAGGGTGTTTTGCTGCACCAGGACAACCCATAGTTGAGCTCAGCTCAACACTGATTGGCTAATTACTTTATCAAGGGAGGCCAAATGCTTGCTGGCACCAATCAATCAATCAATCAAATGCTCAGGCTCCCGAGTGGCTCAGCGGTGTAAGGCAATGCAGCTCAGTGCTAGAGGCATCACTACAAACCCTGGTTTAATTCCAGGCTGTATCACAACCGGCCATGATTGGGAGTCCCATAGGGCAGTGCACAATTGTCCCAGCGTCGTCCGAATTAGTGTTTGGCCGTCATTTGGCCAGGGTAGGCCGTGTAAATAAGAATTTGTTGTTAACTGGACTTACCTAGTTAAATAAAGGTCCCCCCCCCCCAAAAAAAAAGTATACTCTTTTGGTCCAGATAGTATGTGTAGCCCATGTATCTTCTGCTAAGACAGAGGGGCGCGGTTTCCCTCGCTCTGATGATTTCTCCGGTGAGATTCAGCCACTTGTGAATTGAGGAAAAACTATGAAAATACAGAGACGAAAGGTCATTTTAAAAAGTATTAATCAAATATTTGGGGAAGACTAGCTTCCCTTGACGTCCATAAATCCACACCACTGATTTTAATTGAAAACAAACACAGTAAGGCACTAAATTATTCAGCAGACATTTTTTGACAGAGATATAAACAGCTGCATTGGACCTTTTAAAATATCCCACTAGTGACCATGGTTGACTTAACTTCTTATGGCTGCGGGGCAGTATTGAGTAGCTTGGATGAAAAGGTGCCCAGAGTAAATTGCCTGCTCCTCAGTCCCAGTTGCTAATATATGCATATTATTTGGAAAGTTAACACTCTGAAGTCTCAAACTGTTTGAATGATGGCTGAGTATAATAGAACTCATATGGCAGGCAAAAACCTGAGAAAAAATCCAGCCAGGAAGTGGGACATCTGAGGTTGGTCGATTTAACGCAGCCCTTATCGAATACACAGTGGGATATGGGTCATTTTGCACTTCCTAAGGCTTCCACTAGATGTCGCATTTCTGAAGACAGGAATTCTCCGGTTGGAACATTAATGTTAAAAACATCCTAGATTGATTCAATACATCGTTTGACATGTTTCTACTGACTGTAACGGAACTTTTTGACATTTCGTTTGCTTTTAGTGAACGTGCTCCGTAACTTTGGATTTGTTTACCAAACGCGCTAAACAAAAGTAGCTATTTGGACATAAATTATGGACATTACCGAACAAATCAAATATTTGTGGAACTGGGATTCCTGGGAGCGCATTCTGATGAAGATCAGAGGTAAGTGAATATTTATAATGTTATTTCGGACTTCTGTTGACTGCACAATATGGCGGATATATTTTTGTCTTGATTGGGCTCTGAGCGCCGACCTCAGATTATTGCATGGTTTGCTTTTTCCGTAAAGCTTTTTAAAAATCTGACACTGCGGTTGCATTAAGGAGAAGTGGTTTTAAAATTCCATGTATAACACTAGATCTTTGATCAATGTTTATTGTGAGTATTTCTGTAAATTGATGTGGCTCTCTGCAAAATCACCGGATGTTTTTGGAACTACTGAACATAACGCGTCAATATATACTGAGATTTTTTTATATAAATATGAACTTTATCGAACAAAACATACATGTATTGTGTAACATGAAGTCCTATGAGTGTCATCTGATGAAGATCATCAAAGGTTAGTGATTAATTTTCTCTATTTCTGCTTTTTGTGACCCCTGTCTTTGGCTGGGAAAATGGCTGTGTTTTTCTGTGATTTGGCGGTGACCTAACAATCGTTTGTGGTGCTTTTGCTGTAAAGGCTTTTTGAAATTGGACACTGGCGGGATTAACAACATGATTACCTTTAAAATGGTATACGATACTTGTATGTTGTATGTTTGAGGAATTTTAATTATTAGATCTGTTTGAATTTGGCGCCCTGCACTGTCACTGGCTGTTGTCATATCGATCCCGTTAACGGGATTGCAGCCATAAGTTAAGAAATGCCATTGGTCGGTGGATAAGTCTAAGATCTTTGACAGCCTGATGGGAACATTGTTACAGGAAATAATCACTCATCTGGTGGAAGTTAGCATAGGGCTAACGTGTGCCAGGTTATCTGATGGGACCAGCTACAATGTAGCGTTCTATCACGTGCAAGTAAATCAAAGACTTAAATAGGCTAATGCGCATTTTGAGATGGATAAACTTTCAATTTGAACTGTTTCTAATGTTCGCAAGTATGGCCCCAATTAAGTTTATCATCACTCTGGAACAATGTTTGTGTGTGCACCCGCACTCGTGTTTTATTGCATGGCTTTTCAGTGACTATTGAATTTAGAGCGAGAGTGCATTAGCTCACGGAGAAGCTGGTAGCTGTTAGTCAGGTGAGCTGTTAATAAGCACCAAATCTGTGCAAACAGATCAGCCCTGCTCTGTCAAAGCCAAATCCTCTTCATTGCCTGGCCTTCGGCCTACACACATACACACTATAGTAACCCTCTACCACAATCGGTCAAATTACAATTTTCAATTGATGTACAGTGAAGGGAATATAGGCAATCCTCTGGTCTGAGGTCAGCATTAAACGTCCTTATTTCCTATTCCCCCTTCGACCCTGAATCAGAGGTAGAAATGGAAGGGTCAATCGGTAAAGAGCAAAACACTCCAGATGATACAGACCATCCACACTCTCTCTCCTTCCATCCCTCCTTCTCACTCCACACTCTCTCTCCCTCCATCCCTCCTTCTCCCTCCACACACTCTCCCTCCCTCCATCCCTCCTTCTCCCTCCACACTATCCCTCTCCTTCCATCCCTCCATATTGTGAAAATGAATCAGTTCTGTCTCTCTGATCATAATGAATAAGATTACATGGGCAGGGAAGTCCTTGTCCAAGATCAACAGTCCTACTCAGATGTTGGAATACAAGCCCAGGACTCATCCATTGCCCACCACTACACATGTGCATTCATCATCATCGTGTGATATATTGAAGAACTGCAAAAGAATGACCAAATAGCGCTCAATAACAGATATAGTTAATATTCTTCCTCTGATTTATTATGAACATCATATACAACACATTTCCTCATGAATCAATCATCTGTGTACTATGGCAGTTAGGTTTCAGGCGCAGGTGTTACCACTATTGGCAGGTTGAAACTCATGCAGTTCAGTGAATGAGAGACTCTGACCCACGACTGTGGACACTCCTCATCAGCCCTCAATTTATATTGTACAGCTGTGTCCACTGGTCTGATGACTCTGTCATTTCATACATATTGATGCACCCGTCAATCTAAGTAACATAATAATAATCCCCATAAATCCTGTCAGTTTGAGATATGTTTTTTTTTCTTGGGCTGTGTCTCAAGCCACCGCATCCGCCTACGTCGACATTCCACATCTGAGGTGGAAGGTGACTGAGCTACAGTGGTGTTTGTCAGACCGAGACATCTCAAAAATTGGTCTTCTCACAAACATCTTATTCCTTATGATACATTTTTGGACAGTCATTTTTGCCATTTATGAATGTGTTATATTCAATGCGTTTCTATGGGCTATAGTAGTAAAGACCAAATTCAATATTTTAAGTAATAAAAAAAGAATACCTAAAAGCCACAACTTTCCAAATCCTAACATCGCTGAGCCTCTCACATTAAACGACCGTCTTTCCTGACGTTTTTTTGTCTTGACAACGTAGTGGTGAGCTCACTAAACGACATGGCAAGACAGGGGTCACACACTAAGATTCTTCACTTGGTCATTAGGATTCTCGATACCGCGCTCTCGCGAAAATAATTATGTGATTAGATTGTTATCATAGCTACGAGCGGTGGCTCAAAGCAGCCTCAAAACGTTTTCAGTCAGACATTCACACTTGCCATACTGACTTGAAATATCTAGCAAACATTTTGAATGAAAGAACATTGCTTGTGAACTTCAAAGCTGCAATGATTTGACACTTTGGTTAAAGGCAAGTAAAAACGCATACTAGTAGTAGTAGCTCACATTCTGGGTGATGAGAAATATCATCTCACTGGCTTCTTCTCTGGCGAGCTCTCATTGGCTATTGCTGATCACACGTTCTCAAAACTTGTCGTTGCACATCTCGCACTGAAGATTGTGCCGATAAAATCAAACATGTTTGAAAATATCGGGGCGTCTGGGACTGGTCAAAGATGAGATCAGTAGCCCTCAGATTGCGTATCTGACCCGCTCATATCAAACGAGTGTCGTGACGGCCAAACGCCTCGAGTAGTCAACGACATGGGGATTTGGTCTTCAATTTCAGAAACGTGTCTGGGACAGCTAAATCGGGGCCAAAATAGTATAGTGTAACACCCGGATTAAAGGAGTCCTAAAATTCAAATGGCTAAATGATCTATGGTATGACCAAAACAATTCCATGTTAGCTTAGAAGAACCCTCCCACCCCCCAAAAGGCTTAGACTTAAAATATAAAGTGTTAATGTTTTTATTTTTTTATTTTATTTTTTTAAGTTATAGCTTAGTCAATCATACTAAGTCCTTGATGCTCTTTGGGTGTGACATCACAGCTTGGCCTTAGGGTTGGGGTAGAGTCAGGGCTGGGGTAGAGGTATTGCCGTAGGAAGCTAAGGATCTTTTCCCAACAGTCTTCCTGAGCATCGGCATGCGGCTTGGTGTACCCTCCCCACAACATGATCACTGCAACACACAAAGTTAATTTGTGAGTAAAGAATTTGTTATACAGTTCAGGTGTGTATACTATAGGTGTGAGCTTTGTGTAAGGTACCTTTCTCTTGTGTTTCCTGCACTATGAAGTTGCTGGCTCTGAAGTGGGGTGTGTAGGGCGGCTCAATGAGGTGTCCAGCATCAGGGTATTGTAGAATGGTCAGTAGGTGCTCGTTACCCGCTGCACGCATCATCTGGGTCATCTGCAGGTCAGAGGTCACATTCAGCATCAATCACAATTATTGATTTCATAGGAAGCTTGTAATCATGTTTGTGTGTACTCACGTCCTTGGCAGACTCCACTGTGGCCCAGTTCTGATCATCCTCCCCGACGACCAACATCAATGGACACTTTATCCTCCCCATCTGTCAGAAGACACGGCAATGAGTAAACAAACACACTGTCTGTGTGTGTGTGTGTGGACTTACATCCACTTTCTCTCCAAGGTCGGTTGGGATGGGCAGAAATGTCTCTCCAGACCACACGGCCCTCTTCATCAAATCGGGTCTTTTTCCCATCCCTGGCAATAAATAATTATGTTTTAGTCTCTTTCTTCATTTGGGCTGTATGTCACAAGCTTCATAATCACAGTACCTTACACCTTCACTTTGAACAGATTTAGGTTTATTTTTCGTACACACCACTCACTTGTTCATGTTTCTAAACACTTTGCCGATAGCCTTGTTGACCAGGTTGACGTGACTCCCACTGATACACACAGTATTTGTTTACACACTAAATAAACTCATAAGCATATACACATGGTCAGTGTTGGGACAATAAAGATTTCTGAATTTGAATTCACTCTATAAATACAAAGCTCCAATCTTGAGGAAAAAGAGGAGAGTGGGAGGGAGACTCACGCTGATGTCTTTGGAGTAGGCTGCCAAGTTGAGGGTGACTGACGTGCCTAAGGAGAGACCAAACAGAGCAACTCTGTCCTTCATCACCAGAGGGTGCTCTTGCACAATCCTGAACGCTTTCTACATAACAGAGAGATAAAGCTCAAGCTCAAGTAATACGAATACAATGTAGGATCCAATGTAGCAGATGCAATGTGAGGTAATATAACAGTGGGTCTGGATAATGAGTCACAGGAGGACTCTGCCCTCTTAGGGCCATTTCTGAACATTAAGACATGCACAAGCTTGTAGGCACACACACAGTATGAGAATCACCTCAAAGTAGGGTTTTGATTCAATGTCTGAGGTTCTGTCCTTGTCATGGGAAAGGTACTCTAGCGCCATGGAAACAAAACCGTATGACGCCAGGAGGCCGGAGCGGTACTCCACCAGCCCCCCACCCCCTCCCCACATATCCAACACCCCAGGGAAGGGTCCGGGACCTGGGGGTAAAAAGAGAGTCCCTCAGACTCCATGTTCCCTGATGTCAATTCTGCACACACCCGGTGCCATGTACCATCGTTCTGTGACAACGGTCGCTAGGGGAGACTGCTTGCTGAAGCCCTCAGTCATGTGCCCACTGTACACAGAGATGTGTACCACCATAGGAGTGAGGACATCCACCTTTCTCAACCTGAGAGACAGAGAAAGTTTATTTGACTTGTCCAGACGGGCCTGGTCACCCTAAATTATGTGTTTTTCCTATGTAAAATTGACCCAAAATATTGAGACGCATTGGTGTGTTACCTGAGGCCTGTCCGACTACCTGGAACAGGCTGCATGCTCCACAGTAGACCCATGGGCTCTGCTCCTTCATATGTTCCTCCAAGACTGGCATCCTTAGCAACTACATAAACAAAAACAAAAAAAGAGAGGCTCAAGTTCCTGACTTGGACTTCAGAGATGGATGACCATTCAAAACTATTTTTTTTCTACTCTGAGCTAATTTTTTTCAGAGAAGTCAGTTGTAGAGGTTGACTGATTATGATTTTTTAGCGCCGATACCGATTATTGGAGGACCAAAAAAAGCTGATACTGATTAATCTTCCGATTTTATATATTTGTAATAATGACAATACTGAATGAACACTTATTTTAACTTAATATAATACATAAATAAATCAATTTAGTCTCAAATAAATAATGAAACATGTTCAATATGGTTTAAATAATGCAAAAACAGTGTTGGAGAAGTAAAAGTGCTATGTGCCATGTAAAAAAGCTAACGTTTAAGTTTCTTGCTCAGAACATGAGAACATATGAAAGCTGGTGGTTCCTTTTAACATGAGTCTTCAATATTCCCAGTTAAAAAGTTTTAGATTGTAGTTATTATAGGAATTATAACACATTGACTATTTCTCTCTATACAATTTGTATTTCATATACCTTTGCCTATTGGATGTTCTTATTGGCACTTCAGTATGCCAGCCTAATCTCGGGGGTTGATAGGCTTGAAGTCAAACAGAGCTGTGCTTCAAGTGTTGCTAAGAGCTGCTGGGAAACGCAGTAAAGTGCTGTTTGAATGATTGTTAACCACCGCTCAGTCAGACTGCTCTATCAAATCATAGACTTAATTACAATATAAGAAACACACAGAAATACAAACCTTAGGTCATTATAATAGGTAAAATCCGGAAACTATCATTTTGAAAACAAAACATTTATTCTTTCAGTGAAATACGGAACCGTTCCATAATTTATCAAACGGGTGGCAACCCTAAATCTAAATATTGCTGTTACGTGTAAAATTCTGGCAAATGAATTACGGTCTGTTAGGAAGAAACGTTCTTCACACAGTTCACAACGAGCCAGGCAGCCCAAACTGCTGCATATACCCTGACGCTGCTTGCACTGAACGCAAGAGAAGTGACACAATTTCCCTAGTTAATATTACCTGCTAACATGAATTTCTTTTAACCAAATATGCCTGTTAAAAAATATATATACTTCTGTGTATTGATTTTCAGCGCATGCTGATCTTATTTGCGACCACCGGGACAAGTGTAATTGAATTAAACAAGAGTATATATGGAATTTCATACAGAAGTTAGGCCAAAGCTACATCCAAGAACACTCTTGAAGAATATACTCTTGTTTCCATATATACTCTTGTAAGCCCGGTCTACGGTCAAAAACCTACCTGTCACCGTGCCTTGGCCGTCGCTGGTGTAATGGCCGAACGCCTCCCAAAGGTCCTTATCCTCAGAGCGATGAAGGGAATGTAGTGTCACTGAGAGCGCTGGAGGTAAATTCCTCACAACTACCTGGATCTTCTCATCCACGAGCCCCCGCGTTGGCTGCACTGACAGCAGCGGGAAAGTCCCAACCATGGTGGACGAACACCTGTAGAAAAGACAAGACAGAAACAACCGAACATTGGTAAAGATGGTGGGATTGACATCCCATTTGTCCTGCCTTTAACCTGTGAAAACTGATTGACGACAGAACAAAATTGGCTACGAGTCACATTCGCTTCAAACTTCGAGTCCACATTTACCTACACTATTCAACAATGACAAGTCAGAGACATGCTGACATAGAAAACCGCTCTGTGTAGTTACATAATTCTGGTGAGAGTAGACAAGTTTACACATGCAGGAAAGTAGAAAGTCCGTGCGGCACTGCTCACGAAGTTGCAGCAACTAGAAACCCATAGCGATGAACTGTAGACCTATGCATGATTCACCTTCATAAAGGCGGCAAGATTTTATCAAAGGACTGTTACTTACTTCACCGGTTAATAAGAACGTAGGCTACGTTGACGAAATCCACACAATAAAAGTAAGAGGGTCTGCTTAATCAGCGTCAGTCAGCAACACTAAAACGGTACTTCCGGGTCTCTGAAATTCGGACATTTTCAAAATAAAAGTCCCTCACGTAACATAAAAGTATAATTAACCTCAAAAGTCTACCCTCATGATACACCATCACACGAGGCCGCGCGGTGAAACACCGCTTCCCATTAATTTCAATGGAAGGAAAGCAGAGAGGGTGGGAGGCGGTGAAAATTTTTAACTTTCCCCAACTTTATGCAAATCACCAGCTTCGACCGCTAGCGCGCATGGTATACAATATAGGCTATGCACAGCACTGGGGGAAAACTGCTCTTAAAGTGACTGGTGATAAGGAAAGCACTCATCCAATTCCATGTTTATTACATATACTGAATGATCATGAGTTGTTCCTGATTGCTGTTGATCTCATAAAATCAGTGTGAAAGAGCACCCTAACCAACTATTTTAATCTAAGTTTGTCAAGATGCGTCCCAGAGAATGTCATTGAATGCTGTAGCTTTAAGATTTCCCTTCACTAGAACTAAGGGGCCTAGCCCGAACCAGAAACAGCCCCAGACCATTATTCCTCCTCCACCATGCATGATTCATCACTCCAGAGAATGCGTTTCCACTGTTCCAGAGTTCAATGGAGTTCAAGCTTTACGCCACTCTTTACACCACTCCAGCCATTGTGCATGGTGATCTTAGGCTTGTGTGTGGCTGCTCGGCCATAGAAACCATTTCATGAAGCTCCCGACGAACAGTTCTTGTGCTGACGTTGCTTCCAGAGACAGCCAAATTCACAAATTTGAAGTGGTATTTCAGCCACACCCGTTGCTGACAGGTGTATAMAATCAAGCACACAGCTATGCAATCTCTGTAGACAAACATTGGCAGTAGAATGGCCTTACTGAAGAGCGTAGTGACTTTCAACGTGGCACTGTCATAGGATGCCACCTTTTCAACAAGTAAGTTTGTCAGATGTCTGCCCTGATAGAGCTGCCCTGGTCAACTGTAAGTGCTGTTATTGTGAAGTGGAAACATCTAGGAGCAACAACGGCTCAGCCACAAAGTGGTAAGCCACACAAGCTCACAGAACAGGACCGCCGAGTGCAGAAGCACGTAAAAATCGTCTGTCCTCGGTTGCAATACACACTACCGAATTTCAAACTGCCTTTGGAAGCAACGTCAGCACAAGAACTGTTCGTCAGGAGCTTCATGAAATGGGTTTCCATGTCCTAGCAGCCACACACAGCCTAAGATCACCATGCGTAATGCCAAGTGTCGGCTGGAGTGGTGTAAAGCTCGCCACCATTGGACTCTGGAGCAGTGGAAACATGTTCTCTTGGAGTGATGAATCCCGCCTCACCATCTGGCAGTCCGACGGACAAACCGGGGTTTGGTGGATGCCAGGAGAACGCTACCTGCCCCAATGCATAGTACCAACTGTAAAGTTTGGTGGAGGAGGAATAATGGTCTGGGGCTGTTTTTCATGGTTCGAGCGAGCTAGGCCCCTTAGTTTCAGTGAAAGGAAATCTTAACGCTACAGCATACAATGACATTCTAGACGAATCTGTGCTTCCAACTTTGTGACAACAGTTTGGGGAAGGCCCTTTCTTGTTTCAGCATGAAGCAAGTTCATTCAGCAATGTTCCAACATCTAGTAGAAAGCCTTCCCAGAAGAGTAGAGTCTGTTATAACAGCAAAAGGGGGACCAACTCCATATTAATGCAGAGTATTTTTAGAACGATATGTTCAACGAGCAGGTGTCCACACACTTTTGGTCATGTAGTGTAAGTTGGAATATGCAAGATATTGTTAAATAAGGCACCGTGCTTGACTAGGACTGAAATGGGTTCTTGTACTCATTATGGGTGCCGGTAGGGTTAGGGTTGCAGTAGGCCTAGAACATTTGAGGTGCTGGTACTCGGCTCCGATGAGCTCCTGCCCAAGTCATGAACTGAAAAGGCAGCAATGAAAACGTAATGATTTAGTGCTAGCTATATCAATAAATGATTTAAAGTAGCAGAAGTGTGTGCTAGTGTATATATACTAACCTCCTAGCTTGTTAAGAGTTAGCAAGCACCTAGTTTAATCGACACTGGATCCGGATGTGCAGCGCGGGAAAACATGTCCCCAGGTCTTTGTTTGGCGCCCTTATCGTTCTGTTTAAAGCATTTCCCAAACTAATGGCCGTGACCTCATGTGGGGTTGCCTAATTTGAAAATGGGGTCGGAGAGAGTTCACGCTTGGGTCATAAAACCAGGGTTACTTCAGTAACCTCCGGTAGCCGCTAGATGCTGTTGTAATAAAGAGTGGTTTCTGTTTCCTTTCTTGGGATGGCTGAGGTCTCAGAGCATTTCCTATTATTCTGTAAGTAAATCAGAGACACTCCATTTAGTATATGTTACGTTTCGTATGTTATGTTATCATTTGTGGATGTCCATCACCCATTTCTTACCATATATTACGAATTACAATTCGTATTATATGTCACAAATTGCAAAAGATGTAGAATATGTTACGAATTTGCAGGACATATATCTTACAAATTGTAGATAGATGGCTAACAATAAATAGCTGGCTAACGTTAGCTAAGCTAGGGGTTAGGGTTAAGTTTAGGAGTTGGGTTAGAGGAAGGATTAGCTAAAATGGTTAAGGTTAGGGGAAGGGTTAGCTAACATGCTAAGTAGCTAAAAAAGTAGTAAGTAGTTCATTCCCCAATCAGTAGGTAAAATGCTAAAGTTTTCTATGAGATTCGAATTTGCGAACCTTTTCGGTTGCTTGACGTTCACTTATCGGTTGTTAGACGTTGGTGATATACGCCCACCCATCCACCCCGACAAGTAACCATCTGTCTTATGTAACCATACCAAATGTAACACAYATTAATTTCAGTCTCCCGGATTTCGTTTAATTATGTTACATCTAGTATATGAGACCAGGCTGCAACATGTGGCTCCATCTTTTGAATAGTTTAACCTACAAAATACTATGCCCCATCACTGAAATGTAAGACCCTCAGGAACACATATATTATGTACATACTGTTTCCCTCTACTATAAACACAAGCCGTTAGAAACGAGCRGACAAGACCAGGCACAAAATTAGACTGAGGAAGACAGAACATCATCAATGATGATGTTCTTTTCTACTCAGAAGACCATAGGACATTATTGCCTGATGATCATCTGAACTTCCCAATACATTTCTGATGCATTTCAATCACTTCAAACCATACTGTCTTCAGAATGAAATGCTGTCAAAAAATGCTGTAACTGATTGGTAATCGACTGTCATAACCCAAATTACAAAAGTTAACATTTGCCGTTGATTACATAACTTTTTTTGCATGTCAATATGTTGTGGCAGGCACAGGAACATTCCGAGTCGGATGTATGAAGCTGAAGGTACGATCAGTGTTGCCAACGAATTTTCAGGGTAAGTTGCTAAAGGCAGGTTGATTTGTTGCTAAATGACGTTGTGATGTGATTGCGTGATAACGTAAAACTGCGTCATTTCGTAGAATACACAATAACTTTACTCAAATTGACTGGCCATCTCCTCAAAATAAAATATTTGACATTTGTTCAGGTACAGACTCCCACTCTTTTCTGTACTTCTGGCTGTACAATTTTGATTGAAACGTGTTGATTGAAGTTGTAAGTTCTGTTCAAGATCAAACATTTGTTACCAACTATATTCATTGGGTTTGGCTCGTCGAACCCATGCTACTGCTGCGGCAGTCAGCCAACAATGATTTGTAATTTGCTGGAATTGCTGCTGGCCTGCTGCTGCCTGTGCACGAGCTGAGCGCCTGCTGCTGACGTCACTCACACTGCACTTTTGCAGCCAGGCACGTGTGTTGTGATTGAGTGTGTGGTGTAGAGCCACCTAGGAGAGAAGAAGTCCTCAGCGACTTAGGTCCGAAACGACTTAGGGTATCTGCAGTACCAGAGTAAACTAGCTAATATTCTAAACCTGATTCAGCTTATAATTGTAAACGGGTTTCTGTCCAATCGAAAGACACCTCTATAGATAAAGTTTCCGGAAAGAAGAAACACATACAGGAACCCATTCTAGAAGTATATAGAGTGAGGACACATAGAGATGTAGAAAGAGCGGTGGAAGGAATGATACAACTGAATACAGGCATGGAAGAATTTAGGAGAGATTTAGAAAGTTTAGTGGCAAGCTTTAAGTTGAATAAGAAAAAGTTGAGAGGAGCAGAATACTTGATGGCTACTCTAGGTGAGATAGCAGAGAGAAACAATGACAAAAAGGGATGGAAACCTTCCAGCAAGGGAGGAAAGGGGACAGATAGAAATAATGATAAATGTTATAATTGTAGCCAGAGCGTGCACTTTGCCAGGGATTGTGAGGCACCGTGTAAATATTGTAACAAAACAGGACATAATAACCGAGAGTGTCTAACCAAGAAGGATAGTAAAGGTTTGAATTGCGATGAGACAGGACATGTCGCCCGGGAGTGTAAGGCTCCCTGTAAACATTGTGACCGAGTAAAACAAAAGGTCAAGAGAGGAAAGGAAGAGAGAGAGAGTAAGGAGAATCATCGTTGGAGAAACGCTTGGACCTTAAAATTAGTGCAAGTTTCTGGGAATTGTCTCGGTACAACGTGACTGATTTTACAACTAATTAGACAATTATAAATAGGGTTATTCGCGAGGAGTTTTCATCATTTCAATAGTGTTGGTGGTGCAGCGTTAGAACTCTTGCCTACAACGCGGGAGACTTGGGTTCGCATCTCAGACTATGCACCAATAGACTAAAATTCATTGTAAATCAATTGTAAATCAAATATTGATATGTTTTGCCTGGAAAAGATACGGTCGCTAGTGTTTGAATAGGATATAAATTGAACGTTTGAATAGCTTGTTTAGGTTAAATTGAAAGACTCATCCATTCTAAATAATAGCGAGTCGATTTCGATGGAATAAGTTGTCTTGCCTAAATGGTCCGCTGGAATAACGTATTGGGAATGGAATTGTATTTAATTGACTGAATCATAGAAGAGACAGTTGCCTAAATCCAATTAATTCTAAATTATAACGGAGAGATAATTACGATAGAGTTGTGTCCATTGTGGGAATTGAAAATATGTTTTGTTTGCTATTCAGGCTTTTGTTTGAGCTGAAGCTGTAATACAGGTTGTGCAACATATAGCGTGACTAGCTGAGAGGCTGTGGTTAAGCTTGGGCGTAAACGGTATTTAGACCATTGACACATGCATAGAAGATGTTTTGCAAACTGTTACGGATACAAGTATTCTGTGTGTATCCTGTGTGTTTCTTTTCTCTCCTTCTCCCCTACTCACAGGTGACAATCATCATTCCCCAATCAGTCATCAATCAGTCGATAATCAGAAGACACCTGCTCCTTTTCTCCTACCCAATCACAAACCCTGTCAGTTGTTTTCTCTGGAGCTCGATCTCTTTGTGTAGCCATCTCTCTGTAAATGCCATATGTCTGTAGATATCTTGTGTGGTTTAGCATCTACATGTCACTTTGTCCCCACCTGTGAGTATTGTGTTTGTTATGGTGTTTGAGTGTTTGTTTGATAGTGGGAAAAGGGGGTAACCAGACAGATGCCCATGGGCATACACTACCCGTAGGTAAACTTTGTTAAATACACTAGTTAGAACTGGGCGGACCACCCACTGTATTTTTGGTTAGTTAGTTAGCTGTTGTTGAAATAGGCTAGTCTAGCTTAGGGGTGTTTTGGGATTCTTATTCTTTCTTTCCTTGGGTCCAGCTCAGCCCCTTTTCCTGCCCCTCCCCCCCATTACTGTGTGTTTGTTAATAAACCCTGAGTTTGACGGTAAATTTAAGTTGTCGTGGTTATTTCGTTCTCACCGTTACTTTGTCACTATTACACTTTGCATGAGTTATGTTACGGGTCCCATTACCATACCCCCCTAGACTGTCGGGCCAAAGGGATTCATAACACAAACAGTTTAGGTTGGAACACAAAAACAGGAACTGAGCCTGTGGCCGCAGTCTCTAGGATGCGGTCACAATAGATAATCTGCACAGCAACAACTACGCCTGCCAACTGAAGCGCCTGGGGGCTGGGACCAGCCTGTGCGCCAACGATGAGCAAGTTTAAACCACACTCAGCCTCTACTCTGATGGGCCAGCTCAGGAGCTGGAACTATTTCTGTCAGAGTATTTAAGAAGAACCTTGTTAGGAACAGACCAGTTCTCTGCTTGCCCTGCGTGGTGTTGCATTGAGCCCGTGTACACGAAGATTGCATTTATTATACTTAATAAAAAGCTTGTTACTGAAAACAGTGACTTAGTCTTACATTTTGTCCTTTTTCACCAGATTTGATTCACGCGACTTAACACCATCGAAATGTTTTTATTCTTATGGATTGACTGACATACGTTATAAACTTAGCGAAGTACCTGGTACTTTTACATTTTGGAGTAGAGAGTTGGAACGTTTGGTTTTACTCTTACGATAGAACTAAAGCAGAAATCAGTTTGAGTAGGGGGTATATTTTTTCCTAGAGGCAGGAATAAGAGAGTTGGTGTCACGCCCTGGCCTTAGTATTTTTTGTTTTCTTTATTATTTTAGTTAGGTCAGGGTGTGACATGGGGAATGTTTGTGTTTTTGTCTCGTCTTGGGTGGTTATATGGTAAAGGGGGTGTTAAGTTTAGTGTATGGGGTTGTGGTTAGTGAATGTGTCTAGGTATGTCTATGGTTGCCTGAGTGGTTCTCAATCAGAGACAGCTGTCTTTCATTTGTCTCTGATTGGGAGCCATATTTAAGGCAGCCATAGGCATTATGCGTTTGTGGGTAATTGTCTATGTCATTGTGTAGTGGTCAGTGTCAGCACCATTTGTTTATATAGCTTCACGGTCGTCAGTTTGTTGTTTTGTTTCGTTCGTTGTTCGTCTCTCTAATAAAAGAGAATGTATTTTTCACACGCTGCGTTTTGGTCCTCTCTTCCAAGTCAAGACGATCGTGACAGTTGGTTGCAGTGTTGCCAACTAATTTTCAGGGTAAGTGCTGGAGGCAGGTTGAGTTGTTCCTAAATGACGTTGTGATATCATTGCGTGATAACGTAAAACTGTGTCATTACGTAGAATACACAATAACATTACTCAAATTGATTTGACAGTTGTTCAGGGACAGACTCCCACTCTTTTCTGTACTTCTGGCAGTACAATTTTGATTGGGAGATGTTGATTGATGTCGTAAGTTCTATTCAAGATCAAACATTCGTGACCAACGAGATTAATTGGGTTTGTCTTGTCGAACCCGTAGAACTGCTGCTGCAGTCAGCCAATAATGATTTGCAATTCGCTGAAATTGCTGCTGCCTGGGCACGGGCTGAGTGCCTGCTGCTGACGTCACTCACAATGCACTTTTACAGCCAGGCTATGATGTTGTGACTGAGGGTGTGACAGAGAAAATTTTTGTGTCATTTGAGGGAAGAAATGCGTGCATATGATCAGCTTTGAGACATTCTTGATAAATTGATAAAGTTAGCAAAAATAATTAAATATTGCTGTGCTCAGAGGTAGTCTGAAAGAGCACTATTAATTAAGCTTTTGTCTAGGTCGAGACAAAGTTGCGATAGAGGTGGTGTCTATCAGAGACTGTGTATGCAGTGGACGCTCTACACGGAACTAATATTTGGCTGTATAAAGAGAAGTTCATGGTCTGATAGTTCTATGTTTTTCGATAAAAAGAAAATTTTGTGATTAGTCTCTTCATGGTGATTGATTCTTGGTTGATAGTAGTTTATGGTAACACCGAGTGAATTGGAACAGGAAAAGTTAATGTATTCAAACATTATAATGCATGATTTTTCCC
>NC_036864.1:3268646-3270123 GCF_002910315.2 Salvelinus sp. IW2-2015
ATGGATAAGGAAAGTTATGTGTTAAAAATGGGGGAGGATATGGTCCTTTGAGGGTTGGACAGGACATATTTTAAGCAAATAGGGCAGGAAAATAGATTGAGATGGAAAAATAGTGATTTCATAAGCAAAAAAAAAATGTATTATGAAAATAAATATGTTGCCATTCTTAGGGATGGTAAATTACTGTAGATAATGGATCCCACACTATGCAACATATATTAAATTATTGATGAGACTGATTTAAGATTAGCCCACGTTATTGTTAGATAAAATTCAGTGGACTCCCAAAGGAGAGATTTCATTAGTACAGAAAACATATGCTATATTTAGCATTCGTTTTGGCTTTATTTAATCATTAGAATTGTTTTATTTAAATAAGTAGAAAGTTGACAGGGATATATGGCATCTGTGTTGATCCAGAATAATTGAGGGTACTTGGAATGATTAACTATTGTCGAGCATGGGTACCATACTTTGCCTTGCATACAGAACAACTTAGTGAGTTGATTTATGGTAAAGCTATGGCAGCAAAATATAAGATCGAGTGGACGGAGAAAGCTGAGAAACAGTTTGTAGACATAAAAAAGTTATTGACATCTAGCTCTGTTCTAGGGTTTCCCGAGATATGATGGTCCCTTCACCCAGACAGGAGACTGTAGGGAGGGGTTCAGGACGTCAGTACTAACTCAGGAACACGGGGGGAAAAGCAAGCCTATTGCTTTCTACTCCTCCCGTTTAGATGAAGTAGCCCAAGCCATGCCACTATGTTTGTAGACTGTGGTGGCTGCCGCACGGGCTGTGGAGGATTCAGCCTCTGTAGTACTGTATCATGAATTGACGTGAAGGGTAACGCATGCCGTATCGATTTTATTATTGGAACATAAGATGGCTTACATGTCACCAGTGAGAAATTTGTCCGGTATGATAATTCTGTTGAGCATGCCGAATCTAACAATTGAACGGTGTACTACCTTAAACCCCTCCACTTTGATCCCCATAGCCACTGAGGGGTGCCCCCATGACTGTGTAGAGGAAACGGAGAAAGTTGTTCTCCCTAGACCAGATTTGCCTTTGCCTGATGCGGAAATAACTATGTTTGTGGATGGGTCCTCAAGAAAAAACCCAGATGGCTCAAATGCCACTGGATATGCAGAAGTGACTCTTACTGAGATGTAGGAAGCTGAAGCATTACAAAAAAATTACTCTGCTCAGCAAGCTGAAATTGTCGCCCTCRCTAGGGCTTATGAATTGGGAAAGGGTAAACACAATAACATACATACGGATAGTGCTTATGCTTTTAACACSGTCCATGTATTTGCAGCTCAGTGGAGAAACAGGGGTATGGTCACCACGGCGGGGAAACATTACACATGCGCAGCTAAATTTGAATTTGCTAGAAGCAGTCTTATTACCAGAGAAGGTAGCGATTTGTAAATGCGAAGCACATACGAAAGACACTGACTACGTCAGCATTGGG
>NC_036864.1:3276323-3287030 GCF_002910315.2 Salvelinus sp. IW2-2015
CCCGGTAGACATCAGCAAGGACTGGAGGCAAAGCATAAACATCATTGAATCCTGAAGGATGTACAATATACTGGGAAGCAACACAGTCAGATTGCTTCAGCTGTGGAGAACCTGAAGAATATATTTTCAGGTATGCTCAGCTGCAACATAAGATGCCACTTGATTTGGAGATATTATTGTTGGTTTGCATTGCATTTGATGTGACATTGTACGGCACRGCACTTCAAGCCTCCACYKGGAAAGMWACCGTCCTGTAGGTTTTCACTCCAACCATAATCTAGCTCACCTGATTCTAATTATTAGCTGGTTGATAAGCTAAATCAGGTAAATTAACACTGGGATTGGAGCGAAAAACTACAGTAGGGTAGATCTCCATGTATTTGATATTCCTCCTCCCTTCCTGTGCAGTGCCTGAGATGGTGGCATATGTGACAGGTTAAAGGAAATACTAATAGCCTGTTATGCATTAAAAAGTATTAGTAAGTTCTTAGTATGTGAGGATCTTAAAACATCTAAGGTTAAGAAGATCATGCATTCAGTATTAGTTGATAGAGATTGATAACATTTATATAATTGTGTTAAAATCCGTCAAGCGTACAAAGGGTACGAATTGTGAGAGGAATGTGTAAACGTTATGTTGATTACTTTACTTTGTCGTGGGTAAAAGTGTTAATCTGTGATCTACTAAATGAGCTTGAGATCGATTGCTCTGGTCTCCACTCAAGTTCCCGGAGAAATCGCGGTCTTTTCTCATTGCACTAAAAGTTTCAATGAGTAAACAATACCGTACCACTCTCGTGATCATTTCTCCCCTTTTTCAGGGGCGTAACACATACACACCAGATAGAGCAAGCCGAGCTGCTGGAGGGCCACCACAAACTGATGAACATGGAGGGCTCATGGACTGACGTCATGTACGATCAGCACCGCATGGACAGCAACAACACGCACAACATGAACCTCATTCAAAGCCACTTTGACGAGGTGCAGGGCCTGTCGGATGACCTGGCCAAGCAGCTGTAGATAGTGCTGTAGCGCGCAAAGGGCAAAGCTGGAGGTCACAGTGAGCGAACGCATCCAGGGCACCCAGTCGATGACACTTGAGTCGGACGAAAGGTGGCTGAACAATAACGAACCTAAAACCTCCGTTTGGAGTTACAGCCGTACACTGACAATCTTCTAAGGATGTTGTTTATAATTAGGGCCCTGTGTTTTGTGCAATCATGTGACATAGCAAGACTTTGTCCTGTATTTATTTTAAGCCTTATCCAGAAATGAGAATTACACCAAAAATTAAAGCAATTGTCTGAGGATGGTGCTGGACCATCTGACAGAAAAAGTAAAGAGGACAAAAAGCTTTCATCAAACTGTTAGTGCATTCATCTCCTCACGACTCGACTACTGCAACTCATTACTCTCAGGCATCAACTCAAGCTGCCTCCATAAACTCCAAATTGTTCAGAACTCTGCAGCCCAACTCCTCACCCACACTAAGTTCTGGAAGCATATAATAAGAATAATTTGGTGGGGGTGTCACGACTTCCGCCGAAGTCGGCTCCTCTCCTTGTTCCGGCGGCATTCGGCTGTCGACGTCACCGGCTTTCTAGCCATCGCCGCTCCATTTTTCATGTATCCATTTGTTTTGTCTTGTTCCCTGCACACCTAGTTTTCGTTCCCCAATCAATCCATATGTATTTATTCCTCTGTTCCCCATCATGTCTTTGTGTAAGATTGTTTGTGTTATGTGTATTTTGGAATTGTGGATATTGTTACGCGCATTACTTTTTGTCTATGTTCTGTGTTTGGGCACATTTTATGTTACTTTGTGCTGTCATTTTTGGACCGGAATAAAAAGTGTGCCTGTTCACTACACTCTGCTCTCCTGCACCTGATTTCGCCTCCAATACACACTCCTAACAGGGGGCTTATATTTGTCCTATTTCACACGTGTATTAATAAGCGTGTGTGAATTGGACATGTGTATTTTTGCATAACCCAACTCTCCCTGAGATACCCCTTGAAGAGTGGGGTCACAGCCAGGGTCTGCCATTATCAAAGGCGACCCTGGAGTAATTAGGGTTAAGTATCTTGCTCAATAGCACGTCGACAGATTTTCACCTAGTCGGCTCGGGGATTAGAACTAGCAACCTTTCGGTTACTGGCCCAATGCTCAAACCACTAAGCTACCGGTGCAGTTCTCCGTGAACTCAACTAGCACCCTGTCTCCCAAGCATTGAATACAACATTTTCCTGGGGGAAACAGATCCATGGGGGGAAACCAGAGGGTTAAATAATGAACATGTAATGGGGGAATTGAAACCAGGTGTGTAAAAACCAAAGACAAAACAAATGGAAAATGAAAAGTGGATCGTGATGGATAGAAGGCCGTCGACCGCTGAACGCCGCTCGAACAAGGAGATGGACCGACCACGGCGGAAGTCGTTACACAGGGCCTTCTGCAGGGAACTCCTTCTCTCCAGCCATCCGTGACTCTGAGTCCATTACTCTCCCCCACTATCCTCAAACAGCTCTCTTGTCCATCAAGTTGCCTCGTGCATCAGGAGCTGGACGTCTACCACATGGGCAGCTATGGCTGGGACAAGGCTAATTATAACGTTATGGCTGGTAATGTTATCTCCCAACAATTTTGCACCAAACCTCAATGTTTTAATGTTGTTTATTATGTTACTATGTGCAATGCAATGATTTTCACATTGTTTACCCTGAATGATGAAAAAAACGAATTCCCGATCAGTGATTGTGCTGTTACGCACCACAGATATGTGTACTACAAAATTTGTAGTAGTTGGTACTGACTTGTTTGGCCTCCAGGACAGGATAGTGCTCCTGGTCAACTGGTAGGTCCTCAGGAGATTCCCTCTTTCAATGTACTACACTTGTCACGGATCCCTCTGGAACTTTCATTGCGCACACCTGACCCCTGACACCTGACCCCTCCGTTGGTACATGTCAGTACCTGTGCTGTGTGTTTTGGCCTTCGTGCTATTGTGGATTGCCAGATGATTACGGGTCTCGTCCCGTGGGTTAATCATTGTGCGTGTGTGTATTTATTCAAGGTACACCTCGCTCTTTTGCTTGGGTTTCAACCCTGTGTTTTTGTTACGTGTTTGTTTGGTCTTCGTCCCCGTGCCCTTCCACGGCGCATCATTACTTGTGGTATAATAAAAAAAAATATTACGCATTCCTGCGCCTGTCTCCCGATATCATTCTCACGAATGTGACAACACTGAACAAAAATATAAACTCAACATGCAACAACTTCAAAGATTTTACTGAGTTGCAGTTCATATAAGGAAATCAGTCAAATGAAATAAAATTCATTGGGCCCTAATCTATGGATTTCACAAGACTGGGAATACAGATATGCACATTAAATGAACATTACATTCTCTTGCAACAGATCTGATGGACATTCCTGCAGTCAGCATGCCAATTGCACGCTCCATCAAAACTTGAGACATCTGTGGCATTTTTTGTGGCCTTTTACAGTCCCCAGAACAAGCCCACCTGAGTAATGATCATCATATTTAGGCAGCCTTTTCCCACCTGTTGTTTGTGGGATCTGGTTTTGTGTTTAGTTGCGTTGAGCACTGCATTACTGCACATTTGTTATTCTTTGTTGTTTTTGGTTGTAAGTTTTCACTATTAAATAATATGTGGAACTCTACGCACGCTGCGCCTTGGTCCACTCATTTCAACAATCGTGACACTACGAGGAAAACTTTTGTGGAAAACTTTAAAGGACATTGGCTCAAACCTCATCTCTGGTTAATAAGTTACCTATCTCTTCTGGACACTATGGCCAGTCTTTCATTAACAACTTTTACCATAGCAAAGGTATCACAAATGATTTGTTTGAGCTGGGCATGGTAACAGAGGGCAACGTTAACCTGATGAGGACCAGAGGGCGCTGTTTTCACTTTGGGGGRAAATCGTACCCAATTTAAACGGCCTCGTACTCAATTCTTGCTCGTACAATRTGCATATTATTATTACTATTGGATAGAAAACACTCTTTAGTTTCTAAAACCGTTTGAATTTTGTCTGTGGGTAAAACACAACTCATTTGGCAGCACACTTTGTGACCAGGAAGTGGAAAGTCTGAAATCTATGGTCTGTTCAAGTGACTGCCTATAAATGGGCATGATACGTATGATATAGTGCACGTCATACCACCTTCACCCGGATGTCAAGAGGAAGTGAGAGGACAAATATGAGTTGATTATCCTCTGTCCTGACGTTGAATAAGCCTCTTGGAACAACGTGTCCCCCATTTTCTGTTCTGCAAGGGCGCGTGTTGGGACCTGTATTGCTCTACTGGATACCCAGTTGTTATGGGCGAATATGATCTCCGGCTTTGATTTTATTTGATCATGTTACAATATCATCCTAAAGTATGTTTTTTCAATATAGTTTCATTAGATTATTGAAATTTATTCGGGACGTTAGTTGTGTTGCGTGTTTGACTTTGTTTTGAAGTTGGAGAGCTTAGCGCCGCATGGCCAGTGTGCTTGCTAATTCAAGAGGGAAAGACCCGTTCTGAATCCAAACAACAGACGGTTCTGGACATAAGGACCAAAGGTACAATTCTGAAATGATAGCAAAGTAGGAATTTTGTGATGCTATCTCTCATATATATCTGTCGAGACTGTGTATTAGTAGCTTTGCGCTCAGTGTTTGGTTATTCCCTTACATAACTAAAGTCTTATGTCGTAATGAAAGATATTTTTTAGAATTCTAACACTCGGCTTAACTGAAGTTGCGATTAAGAACTATCGGATCTATCGTTCTACACACATGTATTTTTTGAAGTTTATGGAATAGCTATCTTGGCAGAATAGGTAGAAGATCTGAATAAAATTCCGCACATTCTGGGGAAAAAATGCTACTTAGCACGTTTATGCTACGTTAATGGCTACGTTGTATAACCACGGAGCTTCAGCTCTAATATGCAAATTTTCGGACAGAAACATAAGTGTAGTAAACCTGAGTTTATGGATCGTCTCCGAGAAGTTTGCAAGTTAGTGAATTTTAATATCTTTTGTGGTTTTCATTCGCTAACGCCTAACGTGCCGTATTGCTATCGCCTAACGTGCCTGATGAAATGATGCGGTAGTGTGGTAGGCTATTGTAGTAAGCTAATATAATGCTATATTGTGTTTTCGCTGTAAAACACTTAAAAAATCGGAAATATTGGCTGTATTCACAAGATCTTTGTCTTTCATTTGCTATACACCATGTATTTTTCAGAAATGTTTTATGATGAGTATTTCGGTATGTCACGTTGGTGTCTGTAATTATTCTGGCTGCTTTCGGTGCAATTTCTGATTGTAGCCGCAATGTAAACTATGATTTATACCTGAAATATGCACATTTTTCGAACAAAACATAGATTTATTGTATAACATATTATAAGACTGTCATCTGATTAAGTTGTTTCTTGGTTTCTTTGGTTTGTTCTAGGTTAGTTTGGTTGATTTTGTGCATGCTACCTGTGCTGTGAAAAATGTCTGTGCTTTTTTCTATTTGTTGGTGAGCTAACATAAATATATATTGTGTTTTCCCTGTAAAACATTTAAAAAATCGGACATGTTGGCTGGATTCACAAGATGTGTATCTTTCATTAGCTGTATTGGACTTGTTAATGTGTGAAAGTTAAATATTTATAAAAAAATATTTTTTGAATTTCGCGCTCTGCCTTTTCAGTGGAATGTGGGAGGAGTTCCGCTAGCAGAACGCTGGGGCTGTAAAGGTTAACAATCTACTATGCTTAATGAGCACAAACAAAGCAACTGGGCTGGATAACCTTCCTGCAAGATTCATAAGGATAGTGCTTGTGTCACTGCTAAAATGATGACACATATTGTAAACCTTTCTATTAGGAGCGGTACCTTTCCCAAGCATCTCAAAACGGCCTGGGTGCTTCCACTCCATAAGAGCAGTAAAACAAATGTAGGAATCTACAGGCCTGTGTCAATCCTCCGCACCTACAGGTATGGTTATGTTCGACTTGCAGAAAGCTTTTGACACTGTAGACCATGATATTCTCCTGATGAAACTGAAATGCATGGGTCTAAATTATGTAGCAGTGAATTGGTTTAGGTCTTGGAACTAAACAGATTGCTTAGGGCTGCCATAACAGTAAACTGTGCAGGCAAGGAGATTTAATCTAAAACAAGTGTAACTTATCTTGGTGTGTCCCTGGATCAATCCCTTTCTGGAGACCTGATTGCTGCTAAAATTCTTTTTAAAATGGCAAACAAATTGACATTTTTATATCGTTACACTAGATATTTTAACATTAAAGTTAATTAACTGCTTGTCTCAACCTTGATTCAGCGTCAGTTTGATTATGCCTGCTCTGCTTGGTATAGTGGGCTATCAAAAAAGCTGAAAAAGAGAACGCAGGTCATGCAAAATAATGTTATCAGGTGTATGACTGTCCCCCCTAGGACCCACATAGGGGTACAGGAGTTCTGGGAGGTGGGCTTGTTGCCTTTGGAGTCCAGAGTGGAGCAACTTAAACTTAATCATATGTTTGACATCTTAAATGACCGTGCCCCAGGTTACATGAAAAACCACATTGTTATGGTCTATAACCAACACAGCACGTATTTCCTTGCCAGGCATTTTTCTATGGAATAGCCTTCCCTTGGAGATCAAGCAAATAAAAACGGCTTTAAAAAGCAGGCAAAGTTTTTCATTTGGTCAAGGTTGTCTAAGTAAGGGAAACCACTCCATTGCCCCTTGTGCCCCTTCTGCCTGTCAGGTGTATTTATTTGAAGGATCGGTATGATGTGCAATTAATAGATTGTTTAAATGTGAAATGAATATGGCTGATTTAAGGTTAGGGAGAAGTGCAGTGAATAGTGCCACTTTAGGATGTCAACATAAATTACTGAATTTATGGTTGTTTGTCATTTTGTCTTGTCTTTTAATCATGTGTTATTGTTTTTACCATGGAGGACCACTTTGGAAATAAGCGTTTTAATTCATACTTCCAAGTCATATCCTTTGGGTCCACATTGTTCATTTTGTGTATATGTATGTTGCCCAAAATAAATTCAAGGACATTAGATATTGAGATGACCTGGTTTTAGAGTATTTACATGATGCATAGGAAGTGTAGTGTACTGTATTTTAAAATTATATTTCTCTATATATGAATTACAAATCAGCCTTTAACTAGTTAAATCCTGTTTCTAGTCTATTAGTTACAATGTGTAACCATTGATGTCCCAGGACCAATATTAGTAAACACTGTTGAAGTGTATAATTTTAATACATACAGTTGGAAGTTAACATACACCTTAGACAAATACATTTAAACTCAGTTTTTCAAAATTCCTGACATTTAATCCTAGTACAAATTCCCTGTCTTATGTCAGTTAGGATCACCACTTTATTATAAGAATGTGAAATTTCAGAATAATAGTAGAGAATTATTTATTTCAGCTTTTATTTCTTTCATCACATTCCCAGTGGGTCAGAAGTTTACATTCACTCAATTAGTATTTCGTAGCATTGTTTCAAATTGTTTAACTTGGGTCAAATGTTTTGGGATAGCCTTCCACAAGCTTCCCACAATAAGTTGGGTAAATTTTGGCCCATTCCTCCTGACAGAGCAGGAGGTTTGTCAGGTTTGTAGGCCTCCTTGCTCGCACATGCTTCTTCAGTTCTGCCCACAAATTTTCTATGGGATTGAGGTCAGGGCTTTGTGTTGGCCACTCAATAGCTTGACTGTGTTGTCCTTAAGCCATTTTGCCACAACTTTGGAAGTATGCTTGGGGTCATTGTCCATTTGGAAGACCCATTTGCGACCAAGCTTTAACTTCCTGACTGATGTCTTGAGATGTTGCTTCAATATGTCCACATAATTTTCCATCCTCATGATGCCATATTTAGTCTCTTTTGTGCAGGTACAGATGCTCGCTCTGGCAGAGAAGATACACCCACAGCATGATGCTACCACCTAACCGATGCTTCACGTGTTGGGATGGGGTTCTTCGGCTTGCAAGCCTCAACCTTTTTCCTCCAAACATAATGATGGTCATTATGGCCAAACACTTCTATTTTTGTTTCATCAGACTAGAGGACATTTCTCCAAAAAATCCAATCTTTGGCCCCATGTGCAGTTGCAAACCGTAATCTGGCTTTTTTATTGCGGTTTTGGAGTAATGGTTTCTTTCTTGCTGAGCAGCCTTTCAGGTTGTCGATATAGGACTCGTTTTACTGTGGATATAGATACGTTTGTACCCGTTTCCTCCAGCATCTTCACAAGGTCCTTTGCTGTTCTGGGATTGATTTGCACTTTTCGCATCAAAGAACGCTCCTATCTAGGAGACAGAAGGCGTTTCCTTCCTGAGCGGAATGACGGCTACGTGGTCCCATGGTGTTTATACTTGCGTACTATTTTTGTACAGATGAACGTGGTACCTTCAGGCGTTTGGAAATTGCTCCCAAGGATGAACCAGACTTGTGGAGATCTACAATTATTTTTCTGAGGTCTTGGCTGACTTATTTTGATTTTCCCATGATGTCAAACAAAGAGGCACTGAGTTTGAAGGTAGGCCTTGAAATACATCCACAGGTACACCTATTGACTCAAATGATATCAATTAGCCTATCAGAAGCTTCTAAAGCCATGACATAATTTGCTTGAATGTTCCAAGCTGTTTAAAGGCACAGTCAACTTAGTGTATGTGAACTTCTGACCCACTGGAATTGTGATACAGTGAAATAATCTGTCTGTAAACAATTATTGGAAAATTACGTGTCATGCACAAAGTAGATGACTTGTCAAAACTATAGTTTGTTAACAAAAAATGTGTGTAGTGGTTGAAAAACAAGTTAATGACTCCAACCTAAGTGTATGTAAACTTCCGACTTCACCTGTACATGATACTCCTGGTATTGGATATGACAAAAATAATCTCAAAGACATTCATACCTGAACTACACCTTTATTTGCCAAGGTAGAGAACATTATCAGGGAATACATTAAATACAGGCTACAATGTGGGGATCTCATACATGGTAATAACTACATGTATATACAACTTGCATCCTTGACACAAAGTTACTATATTCTACTCAATCCATAGGCTTTATTAATGTCATTCAGACTGTTTTGAAGTTGATACAACTGGCTGAGAGCTGAGGTTCATAGCTAGGTTCTCAACTAATATGTATACCAAACGTTTGGGTCCATACAGAGATCAGCTAGATAGACATACAGGTATTTTTATCCTCCACTGTACAATAAGCAAGAACATAGCTAGCTACGTTATTTCATCTATCTGCATTGCATGGCAAATATCAGCAAGGCATGCCTACACAATTGTACATTCAATTTGCAGTAAATGCTTTAGCTAGCTAGATTCTTTATATCCACTGTTTCACAAGACGATAGCCTGGTTTGCTGGTTGTTTCAGGAGTCCCTAAAACATTAAACAACCAGAATTACAATTTCATACTCATGTCACAACACCCATAAAGCTAGCCAGCTAACTGGCTAATGTTAGCTAGTCAGCTAGCTTGCTAAATCGCGATTGTTTTTGTAAATTTACTTTATGATAAAAAAATATGTATAATCGTTTGTCGCTACATTAACTAACATATTCCTGTCAACTGTAAATGTTTTGCATGATTCGTTATGACGTTATAATCACTTACATTTGCTTTGATCCTCGTATTTTTGTCACGCTCAACTTTGTGAGCAGTGCCGCGTGGACTTTGTACTTTTCTGCACGAGTAAACTTGTCTACTCGCACCTAGCTATATAAAGCGGTTGCCTATGTCAGCATGTCTGACTGTTGTCATTATCGAATAACTCAGTGTAAGTAAATTTGGACATGAAGTTTGAAGCGAATGTGACTCGTAGCCAATTTGTTCTGTCACCAATCAGTTTTCACAGGTTAAAGCCAGGACAAATGGAATGTCAATCCCACCATCTTTACCAATATTCGGTTAGTTTCTGTCTTGTCTTTTTCTACAGGTGTTCGTCCACCATGGTTGGGACTTTCCCGYTGCTGTCAGTGCAGCCAACGCGGGGGCTCGTGGATGAGAAGATCCAGGTAGTTGTGAGGAATTTACCTCCAGCGCTCTCGGTGACACTACATTCCCTTCATCGCTCTGAGGATAAGGACCTTTGGGAGGCGTTCGGCCATTACACCAGCGAYGGCCAAGGCACGGTGACAGGTAGGTTTGTGACCGCCGACCGGGCTTACAGACCGTGTTCTTGGATGTAGCCTTGGCCTAACTTCTGTATGAAATCCCATATATACTCTTGTTTAATTCAATTACATGTTGTCCTGGTGTTCGCCAATAAGATCAGCACGCGCTGAAACATGAGATGCTGGCGGCTGGCCAATGTTTTTGCCTGTTCGTTTGCCTTCTATTGTCATCCAGTTAGTACAATATCACTGTACAACACAGCAAACCTTGATTAAAAGATGGCAAAATAGATGTTACTAAAACCAATATGGTTGTCGTAAAGGTCATTGTAGTGTCACAAGCCGGCTCATAGCCTGTGACAAAAATGAGGGGACACGAACAACAGGTATAGGCCAATTAAAAGTGTTCTTTATTTTAAACAAAACTATTAACTTAGACTAAGAAAAAGGAATGAGGTGTGGAAGTATCATAATGTAAGGTGTATGTAAAGTGCATGGATGCGTGAATATG